>NC_045732.1:33714084-33770563 GCF_009834535.1 Camelus ferus
TGTAAGTGCGAACACTTCTAATGTGCAGCCAGGGTTGAGAACCACCTTGGGAGTCTGCAGCCAGGTCAGTGCTTTTCAAACTTTCTGTGCGTTATCAATCACCAGGGGATCTTGTTAAAATGTAGATTATGTTTCACTAGGTCTGGCCTGGGTCTGACATTCTGCACTGCTAACACACTCCCAAGTGATGTCTTTGCTACAGGTCTTTGGACCACATTTTGGGTAGCAAAAAGCCAGGTGACCTGATCAGACTGCTCTTCACTATAGGATGCTGGATGCTCTCATCTGGCAGAATAGGAGGAGTCAGGGATCATTTTCTGGCTCTCATATTTATCTGGTGATCTAACTCTGTTCCACAAGGCAGGCATCGTGAGGATTAAGAATCATCTCCAGACAAGGAAGGATGCTTTTGCCAGATTCTGACAGATTCTGGCTCTTAATTGCTAGGTACTCGGGTTACATGGTAATGATTTTGAGATTCTTTGTTTAGCTGGAATTAATTTTTTTTAGATATAATTATCCCTAAACTTTCCTGAAACTTTCCCTTTGAAAATTTCTCTAATAAATGACCTACCCCACTGAATATATTATACCATAATTTTATTGAAGAAATCATACAATGTTGGCACTGGAAAGGCCCTTGGAACTCAGCTTATCTGCAACCCTGCACTTGAGGAGACTGGAGAAACTGCAGACTCATTCTTTGTGTTGAAGTATAATCTTCAAAATGTTAAAAACATGACTCTCATGCAAATATAGAATGGACACGTGTCAAAAATTTTATTCATCTCATTAATTAATGAAGGAACCAGCAAGATGATGAGGCTGATTTAAAGGACAGATATTTATATGTACTCAGTCAAAGGAATGCTGAAATGAATTTGCTAACAGAGACAAAACTGGTAAATGTTTTATGGGGCTGTAAAATTGTAACCTGTGGGGTCACATTTTCTACTGGACAAAAAGATGCAAATTAATATCCAACGTCACAGTCTTGGGGCCCCAATCAGATGGAAAATATCAAAGCCAAACGCAAGTGCATTCTTTCATGCAAGCAAATAATTTGGGGGTGAGCCTGGTTAAAATGACATTGCAAGGATGTGCTGTCATTCTCCTGCTTAAGTTCCCAGTTTTGGATAATTTTTCTTAACACTAGAGGGAAACTGAACCAGTACCAGGATCCCAGGATACTTTAAAACTTCCCTGTTCTTGGCAGATTAGCCATGACATCACTTTGGGCAGCTGTTTTGAAGTTCTTCTCTACTAAGACAATGATATCAAATGACAGCCACATGTGTGACACACTCTCCTGGGCTGGCCCAGGGTTATGTGGGGGCTCTAACGCCACCCTTTTTCTCCCACTATGGAAAGTATATGTGTATGTGTGACCCCGATGTTATTCGGAGGAATGCAGGTATTCATAGATATTCTTTTCATTTAAGAAACTGTTCTTAAACTTTGCAATTTAAACGAGTATTAGTAAAAGCAAATTTCCTCACAACTCACATCAAAACTGACATCAACAGCTGTACACCAGAAATTAACGCAACATTGTAAATCGACTATACTTTAAAGAAAAAAAAATAACTGACCTCAGCAGAGAATCCCGGATGGCGCCCGCCAGCCCAGCATCCATATGGTAGAACGAGCTCCCAAGTATGGTTGCCACCGGCGTCTATGTCCCCAGGGTGTGTGTCAGCGCCCCACGGCCTCCCTGGGAGACTCTCCAAGTCCAGCAGGTAGGTCTGGCCCAGGCTCCTATCAAACGACTGCTTTTGCCCTGGGTCCAAGCGCATGACATTTTGTCTGCACCTTTTAAAAGTGTGGTCTCTACTTCCCCCAGTCCTGTGAGGCTCCTGCAATGAAGCCCTGCTGGCTTTCAAAGCAAATGCTCTGGGGTTCTTGTTCCTGGTGCCGGAACCGGAGGTGGGGCTCAAAACTCGCACTCTTGTGGGACAACCTCTGCAATGTAATTATTCTCCAGCTTGGCGGTCGCCCAAGGAGGGGAGGGGAAGGGGGAGGGGAGGGGAAGGGGGAGGGGAGGGGGGAGCGGGGAGGAGGGGGGTAGTGTACGGGACTTGATTGTACCAGGAGTCTGTCCCTCCTACCCTCTCCGTTTGGTTTTTCTTCGTCTTTAGTTGTAGAAGATCTTTTCTGGTAGGTTCTGGTCTTTTGCAGTGATGGTTGTTCTGTAGATAGTTGTGACTTTGGTGTGTTGGTGAGAGGAGGTGAGCTGGAGGGCTTGCTGCTCCGCCATCTTGGCAGCTCTCCTGAGGTGATTTTGGATGAAATTCTGGATCCTTCTGGAGCCAACCAGTGGGATGGCCAGAGCTGGCCCTGTCCCCGCGCGGAGGCCCTCAGGTGGCCTGTCGACCTGAAGGACTTCTTACACCCTGAGCGCTATCTGTTGGACCGTGGGCAGAGCCCTCCTTCCTGGACGGGTCCGCCTCTTGCGAGCATCCATGGACTACAGACGCTCCTGCTGAAGGCCTGTCGGGGGCCAGGTGCCGCCAGGCCTCGGGGCTGCCCCCAGAGCCAGGACGGGGTGCCTCAGCTGGCTTAATCATTGCGCGGCAGGAAGAGAGACGATATAGCGCCAGGTGGGCCCATGGGGGAGAGCGAGAGATGAGGGGGTCGCCTTGGAGGGGGCTGAGGGCCAGACAGGGGGGAGGGAACGCAGGGTGGTCAGAAATGGGACTTTGAGGAACCCAGCGCACCCGCAGCAGCACCCAGCCAGGGGTAGTGCGCCGAGGGAGCCCACGGCGTGGGTGCAGCGCCGCCGCCAGCCACACGGGGGCAGCCCACGCGCCGGCTAGAGAGGCATCCGGGCAGCTGCCGCGTGGAAGCCTCCGGAAGAGCTTGAGACCAAACGAAGGCTGGCAGGGCGGGGCCGCGGGGCCGCGGGGCCGCGGGGCCTCGGGGCCTCTCTCTCCTCCCACCGACCCTCTCACTGCCCTGAAGTCTTGAGCGCGCGGCTTCCAGCCGTCGGTCTGAGGTGGCTGCTCCCGCTCTTACCTGCTCCCGCTCTTACCACAGCGTCCTCGTTCCATCCCTCAGGAAGGGAGGAAAGGTAAGGGGCAGGGCGCGCGCTGTTCAAGGACCGAAGCCGAGACCTCCTCTGCTGTTTCCGCTCACATCTAGAACCTGGTGGCCCCGCCACGGCTCAGTGCAGGGAAGCTGGCAAACCAGCCGGGTGCCCACTGTAAAGAAGGAGCTCAGACATCGGGGAGAGACAGCCGGCTGTGCCCAGGAACCAAGTGTGCACCTGACGCTTTCAAGGAGGGAAGACCCGGCCTCGGTGTCCGCCCGGAAGATGCCAACTGGCGGGTGAGAGCTGGAGGTGAGGCAGGGCCCCGACTCGGGCCGAGGCAGCAGGACGGGGAAGCCGAGACTGACCACCGGCTACGAAGGCTGGGTGACAACCACCTTGAGGGCCGAGAGATCAGGAGAACACGAGTGTCCGTATCCTAGACGCCACAGGTAAGAAAGGGCTACGCTGTGTGCCCTGAACTGTTTGTGTGGCATCTTCCAGGAAAGAAGGAGGGTCACGTTGAGGATCACGTGGGCTGAGCTCCACTCCTGCTGGTCCTCAAGCCCCATTTGACTTTCACACCAGCTTTGGGTGGCTGGTAATGCTGCTTCCATTTAGGCCGATAAGGAAGCTGAGGCTCTGATTTGCTCCAGCCTAGGTCCCCAGGCCCCATGTGCAGGACACCTGCTGCCTTCCCAAGGTGAAGGCTGCGACAGCCCAGCTGCAGGGTGCCCACTGGACTCTGAGACCCGAGCAACCAGGGACTGGTAGTGCCTGGGGGCAGCTTTCTAGCTCCAGGGCCTCTTCCTTCAGAAGACCCTACCTGAGGCTGTGGTTCAGACTTCCCAAAGTGAGAAATTTTTATGCTTTCAAAATGTCTGCTCCAGGAACTAACGCTGCCCATAGCCCTGGCAAGTGCACTCCTAACTTTGTGATGGCATTCTCATAACTCCTTGTGTTCCTTAGTTTGCTGCAGTGAGACAGGGGCATTGAAGGCTGTGTAGGAATTTTCCAGGTAGAGGAAAGAACATATGCAAAGCTGTCAGCCATCATTCTTTTTTTCTTCTTTTTTTTCCTTTATTTTCTTTCAGGTGGGAAGGATATTATAGGGTGGGTGAAAAAAAAATTTATATTTTTGGGTTAGGGCCAGGACTAGGGTGAGGCAAATGAGGCACTTACCTCAGGCACAAAACTTAAAGGGGCACCAAAAATCTTAGTAATCAGGATAAGCAATATTTAGTGAAATATTTTATTTTTAAATCAAAATGAATGTTGAACCAAATATTGACAGAACATATTGGCATATCAACATATTGGCATGGCATGGTGTGGTGTGAGGAACGTTGATTTATGAGAGCAAAGCTCCCACATGTTTTGCCAGATCTCATAATGCCTTGATTGAATTTGTTTCTGTTTCTTTGTATCTTGACTTGTTTTGTGCTGTGGCATCTCAAGTTTCATGTACTGGGCTTGACAGCAAAAAGTGCTGGAACATATGGAGTCTGACACACATTGAGTGAATCCTGACCATTTGCAGCCTGACAATTACAGCCTGTGGTCACTAGGGACATGAGACAAGCTTCTAGTTCTTTATGTGGTGTCTGTCAAGCCTGTGTTCAACCCTCTAACAGGCACGAGGATGCATTTTTCAAATCCTCTGGGTCACATGTCTCAGAGGCTTCCCTCTGCTGAGATGATGCTCAGTCAGGCTCACGATGGCTTCAGAATCATGGTAAACACCCTTTTCCTGGACATGTCCTGAAACTCAGGGGAGGTATTCCGCAACCACGGCCATGTCTGTACTCTGCGACCTCATCCCCTTGGCCATAGCTGATGGGGAGGTAGAAACCCAGCTCCAATGGGGGAGGGGAGGTGCTCTCTCTTGGAAATTTGGACCTTGGAACAGAGACAGATAGCACTGGAGAGGTGTTGGCACCAAGTCCCTGCTGATCATTACTCTTTAGGGAGAAACTTGGTACATGCCTTCTCCTGAGGGCCCTGGAACTGCCCTAGGGCTAACAAGTCATTTGATTTTGTAAGATATGCTGTGTATTTTTCTATTAAATTTCACTCTACCTTTTGTTTTTGTTACTTTTGTCAAAATTGGTTTCAGTTGCTTAAAAGTGAGAGAAAGCTTTAACTAATAGAGGCCTCCCCAAAGTAATTAAGTAGATGGAGGCTGAACTGTCTTGAGTGAAGGGACTTTGTTTCTAGCCTTAGCTCTGTCACTCATTTAATGTGACTTTGAATAAGCCATGTAAATTCTTTGAACCTTAAGTTCCCCTACCAAAATAAAAGCAGCTGGACTAGAGTCTTAAGTCCCCAAGGCAGTTTTAACAAGTGACTCCAAAACTCTTTGACATCCTTTATTGAGAGGTGGGGTCTATGTCTCCTCCCCTTGAATCTGGCGGGCTTCTGACTGCTTCAGTCACGATGGCAAGAGTGAGGCTGTGTGACTTCTGAGGCTGGGTCCTAAAAGGCAATGTAACATTTTCCTTTTTTGCTGGAACACTTGCACTGGAGCCCTGATCCACTATGTAAGTTGCTGGGCTACACTCTGGAGGCCTTACTGTGATGAAGCCCAAGGCACATTCACGGGCCACATGTGTTACGGTTGAGTCTCAGCTGAGCTCCCTTCCAAGCCAGTATCAGCTGTCAGCCATGTGAATGGCCATCTTTTTTCCCCTCATATATATATTTTATTGAAGTATAATCAGTTTACAATATGTCACTTTCTGGTGTATAGCATAATTCTTCAGTCATACCTAAACACACATATATTCGTTTTCATATTCTTATTCACTGTAAGTTACTGCAAGATATTGAATATAGTTCCCTGTGCTATACATTATGAACTTGTTTATCTATTTTATATATATTAGTATCTGAAAATCTCAAACTCTCAATTTATCCCTTCCCACCCCTTCCCCCTGGTTTGTTTTCTATGTCTGTGAGCCTGTTTGTGTTTTGTAAATAAGTTTGTTTGACTTTTTTTTTAAGATTCTACATATAAGTGATATCATATGGTATTTTTCTTTCTCTTTCTGGCTTACTTCATTTAGAATGACAATCTCCAGGTCCATCCATGTTGCTGCAAATGGCATTATTTTATTCTTTTTATGGCTGAGTAGTATTCCATTGTATAAATATACCACAGCTTCTTTATCCAGTCATCTGTTGATGGACATTTAGGTTGTTTCCATGTCTTGGCTATTGTAAATAGTGCTGCTATGAACATTGGGTGTACAGGTCTTTTTGAATTAAGGTTCCCTCTGGATATATGCTCAGGAGTGGGATTGCTGGATCATATGGTAAGTCTGTTTTTAGTCTTTTGAGGAATGTCCATACTGTTTTCTGTAATGGCTGCACCAAACTGCATTCCCACCAACAGTGTAGGAGGGTTCCCTTTTCTCCACATCCTCTCCAGCATTTATCGTTTATGGACTTTTGAATGATGGCCATTCTGACTGGTGTGAGGTGATACCTCATTGTAGTTTTGATTTGTATTTCTCTGATAATTAGCGATATTGAGCATTTTTTCATGTGCCTATTGGCCATTTGTATGTCTTCATTGGAGAATTACTTGTTTAGGTCTTCTGCCCATCTTTGGATTGGGTACTTTGTTTTTTTGCTATTAAGTTGTATGAGCTGTTTATATATTCTGGAAATTAAGTTTTTGTCAGTTTCATCTTTTGCAAATATTTTCTCCCATTCCATAGGTTGTCTTTTTGTTTTGCTTATAATTTCCTTTGCTGTGGCAAAAGCTTATAAGTTTAATTAGGTACCATTTGTTTATTTTTGCTTTTATTTCTATTGCCTGGGTAGACTGCCCTAAGAGAACATTGCTGAGATGTATGTGAGGTAATGTTTTACCTGTTTTCTTCTAAGAGGTTTATAGTGTCTTGTCTTATGTTTAAGTCTTTAAGCCATTTTGAGTTTATTTTTGTGTATGGTGTGAGAGAGTATTCTAACTTTGTTGATTTGCACACAGCTGTCCAGTTTTCCAACACCATTTGCTGAAGAGACTGTCTTTACTCCATTGTATGTTTTTGCCTCCTTTGTCAAAGATTAATTGACCAAAAGTTTGTGGGTTTATTGTGATTGGTCATCTTGGATGTCCAGCCCTGTCTAGCCTTCAGATGACTGCAGCACAAGCTGACATCTGCCTGCAACCACAGACTCCAGATAAGAACTGTGCAGCCAAGCCCTTCCCAAATTCTTGACCCAAATTCCCCTTCTAGATTCCTGTGGGCCTAATACAATTATTGTTTTATGCCAGTAAGTTTTGGAGTTGTTTATTATACAATCATAGTAACAAAAATTGTCCCCTCTGGGCTTGACACTCCTTCACTGTCTCCCTCCATTCTTCTATCTGTCCATCCAATTCTTCCATCCAGCCAGCATTTTTAAAGGTCTGACTACATGGAACTGGGGCCTCAAAGAGGAATCCATCACTGTCCATGGCCTTGCAGAGCTTCCAGAGCATATGGGAAGGAGAAAGCCAGCAGGAGTAAAACCACTCAAGCCACAGGAAACATGGTAAAAGAGTGACAAGAAGGCATAGGCAGCAAGCTATGGAAACTCTGCATGAGGGGTGATTTAATCTGACTGCAGTGTAAGACAGATAAGGTCTTGGCTCTCATGAGCAGACATCATAATGGAGAAGCCCCCCAATAAAGGAATAAACAACTAAACAAGGAAATACACTGGCAATAGGGCGGCTGGGGTGGAGTGGGTGAGGTCATAGCATGAGAGGCTACTTATGAGACAGGTAAAGTCCAGGTGAGAGAGGAAGAGGATGGGGACTGGGTGGGAGAGAATGGAGGGAAGGCTGACAGCAGAGCCAAGCAGCAGTGGGCACTAGACTGGGTTGGCAGTCAACCGAAGTGGATGGCTGGGTTGGCTGGCCCACATCATTTCTGGGCTCTTTCACTGTCTTATTTGGAGGGCACTTGGCTGCTACAAAGGGGCCATCCTTGGACTCTCCTCACTAACCTCCATATAAAAACTTGCCTTTGGGAAAGATTCTGACAAAGTTATTCACGTGAAGGTTCCAGTGACCAATAATAAGATTTAATATGCTGTCTTTTTGTGGGGCATCAGTAGTCTAACATTTCAACTGAAAGAATGAAGCTCTTAAAGATCAGAATGTCTGGAATTGACAACAGGAGGGTTGTTTATGACTCAAGTCAGCCTGAGTCAAAACGAGGTGAATGCAACAGAGCTACATGAGGGACCATCCAAGATCCCTTCCTTTTTCTTCTCTGGATTTCTCTGTGTCTTCTGCCAGCTTCTCTCTGTGGTTCTGCAGCATTCTTCTCTCAGGTTGAATGGCTTCTTCTGCATCTCTGAGCACATGAGTCAAACATGGCAGTACCAAATGATGTCCCCACCCCTAAATCTATCACCTTACATGTACATTACCTACTACTGAATCAGCTGAGTCTCACTTCCAGATTTCGGCCAAGTGACCATAACCCAGCTTGGATCTAAGTCCACTGAGCTATGGGCAGAGTTGGCCAATCAGGAGAAGTTTGCTTGGGCAGGTCCAGCAGTAGAGGAGACAGTGGTCGTCTCTGTTGCACTAGAGGTGAGCTTTGGGGTGGAGGCACCCCAGGATGCAGATTCTGTGTGTTGTCTGATTACTATAAGGCTGAATTTGTCTTCAGTAACCATTCTGGAGGCTATTAGCAGCCATTGCTAGGAACGTCCTCCCCTTAGCTACAAAAGGAGATGGAAAAGATCAGTTACAGCTAGTGGTTTGTTTTTATTTTTTTTTAACTCTCAGGTGACTGGAGTTGTCTGTTAATTAGCCTCTGAGAAAGCCCTCCTTCACTTTATTTCCTGTGATGGACCAGTCAGTGGGCATTTAAGCCTAGACATGGTGGCACCTCCACTGCAATTTTGCTCGCCCTGTTTTCCCAGAAGTTAAGGTAGATACATCCCCTGTTGACTCAGTTGCTACAATAAAGAAACGAGCCAGATGCTTCTGAGAAAATCTTGCCCACTCAAACCTCAGGGAGGGGCAGGGCACTAGGCTGCATTGAGCTCCTATTGTGTGACAGGAACATTTCCTCCAGCCTCCTCCATTGATCTCATAGCAACGATGTGACGCTCAGCAGTGAGAAGTCCCATGTGGTGGGTGGGTTTGTAACCGCACAGCTTCTTATTTAGATATTACCTTTTTTATCTGTACATGGAATCATCATAGTTCTCCTTGTTTCTTGGAGCATGAAGTGAAGGCAGAGGGCTGTTAGATCCCTTTTTTCTTGAAGCAACACAACTGTGTTAGAAAAGAACCCACCCCTAGAATCCTTTGGTGCTTCTAAGCAGGGATGGTGTCTATGTATGGGGGATTTGCTATGGGGGGGGGTATTCTTTTGTGAAGGATAGGGGACCACAAGAAGAGAAACCTTAATGTGCTTTGATCTTAAGTTTTCTTTTAATGAGCTTTAACATTTAGCATCTTGCCTCTGGAATGGAAGAATTCCTTTAATTGGCTTCAAATAGCAAATTAAATAGTACGTGTTCTCAGGTTGATTAAACATTGTTTAGTTGCTGCCATGAAATTCCTGGTCACTTTAGAATTCTCCAGGATTAATCACTAGTTTCTAAAACTGGGGAGCCTGCTGGGAGGAAGGTGAACAGGAAATAAGGATGTTGGTATTTGACACCAAAGCTGTAAGTGGCTGAACATTCTGTAGACATGATAGATTGCTGAAATGTATTGACCACATCAACGACACAAGACACTGTAGTTGGTTTTCACAATGATCCTAAAATGTAAGCAGTGTTATTCCAGCTTTGGAAAGAAGGGAAGTCTAGGTCCAGAAGTTAAGTAACTTGCTCTGGAGAAACATAAGGGTGCAGAGTTTAAGGGACGTGGATTCAAATCCCTGCTTTGGCTTCTTAGGGGTGCAATCATAGCCTCAGGTTTCTCATCTGTAAAATAGTGATGATCGAAGTCACCTATTTCATAGGGTTTGGGTGAGGAGGAAATAAGATCCTGTATGTTTAGCAAGGAGCTCCATAATGCCAGGCAGCTCACAAGTGGCAGGCCTGGGACTTGAACCCAGGGCTGTCGGATTCACAGCTAGTGATATTGCATACTGCCTTCCATGGGGGACATTTTTATTCCAAAATGAAGATAGACTGGGGTCAAGGAAAAAGTTTGGGATTCATCGCCTCAGTTTGATTGATGGTGACTGTCCCTTCCCCTGATACATCCACACATATTTATTTGAGAACATGTGTGATTTAAGGTGAATTCTATTAGGATAGGGCAAGAGAAATCACACTATGATGTAGAATGTATACTTATTGACAGATGTTAGTTCTGCTAGACGATCCTTTTGTTCTTATTGTTTTCCTTCATAAACCAACCTCATTGAAGTATAATTTACATATAATAAAATGCACCCATTTTAAGTTTGATGAGTTTTGACAAATGTATACATCTGTGAAACCACCATGATAATCAAGTTATGAAGCATTCTCATCATCTCAGAAATTTCTCTCGTGCTTCTTGGCAGCCAATTCCCCTACTCCCAGCCCTAGGTAATCACCGATCTGCTTTCTGTCACTGTAGAATCTGCCTGTCCTGGAATTTCATATAAATGAAATCACAGTTTGTACCCTCTTGTTTCTGGTTTCCTTTACTTAGCATAGTGTCTGAGATTCACCCATGTTGGTTTGTGGATCTGTAGTTTATCCCTTTTTCTTGCTGTGTAGTGTGTCCATGTACGGATATGTGCTCATGTTTATCCATTCATGTTGATGGGCAATTATTCAGCAAAGATTAGAGCCAGGCAGAACCACCTTAGACCTGGGCAACTGGGACCGCTCCCTCGACCCTGGGCTTTAGAAGACCTCCCCATGGCCCTCCTCCAGACGCGTCCTTCTTCATGAGGTGGAATGGCTGTGAGGACACAGGTTGTGACCACTCAGAGGTCTTGCCTAGGTGCCTAGAACCAGACAATCCCCTGCCCAAAAGGCCCTGAGTTTGCTGTCAGCACCTGCAGGGACTTTTCCCCTGGATCAGTCCTCCTGTGGGTAGACAGCTGCGTTAGACTAAATTGTTGATGTCCCTCCAAAATTCATTTTTTGAAACTTAATCCTCGATGTATTTGGAGGTGAAGCCTTTGGAAGGTGGTTAGGTCATGAGGACAGAGCCCTCATGGATGAGATTAGTGCCCTTATAAAAGAGGCTCAGAGTACCCCCCTGCCCCTTCTGTCTTGTGAGGACAAGTAAAAAGATGGCTGTCTGTGAACCAGACAGCTGGTCACCAGCACCTGATCTGGACCTCCCAATCTCCAGAGCTGAGAAGAAGAAATGTTCGTTGTTTATAAGCCACCCAGTCTGTAGTAGTCTGTCATAGCCACCCGGATGGGCTCAGACAACATGCTATGCTCCCAAGCCTGAGGGTTCAGTCTGCGAGGGGAGAAGGGAGCACGAGGGCTGGGGACTGTGGGGAGAATGCCTGACCCTTGGAAGTGCTGGCTGGGCTGCCCGTACTCATGCACGTAAGACTCTTCATGGGGAGAGAAGAGGGGGCCAGCTGCAGGCTGAGGACTTTTATTTGTATTCTTTCCCCCAGCCCACAAATGATAGGGGTGGGTGTGTGGCCGTAAGAGCAGGAGCAGATGGGAGGAAGAGATTCTCATGAAGAAATAAAAATCAGGAAGAGACAGAAAACCAATTTTAGAGGTCACTGAACAGAGGGTTTTAGAATGGGAAGTGACTTTAGATTCCATGTTCTCTCATTCTATAATTTCACAGATGAGAAAACTGAGGCCCAGAGAGGTTAAGTTACTTCTCTGAGGTCACACAGCAAGTTACTGACGGAGCCAAGATAAGACATGAGATTTTCTAATTCCTTGGTCAGAGCTCTTTTAATCTGTAGAAGAGTAGTAGTCTTCAAACTCTTTTGTTTGCATATCCCCTAAATTATTTTTATTAAACTCATGAACCTCCTTCACCTATTTTGAAGTTCACTTTTTAAATATTTTAAATCATAAACTTAAATACTTGCAGAGGATTTAATTCCCAGGATATTGCAAATACTGTCAATTTAAAATAAGGCAGTTATGTCACTTTTGAACATGGGAGTCTAAATATCATAGCCCATTGTTACCCATTAACATCCATATACAAAATACATGAACAAGCTCTTCCTTAATAGATAGAAATTTTGTATTATTCCTTTTTCTCTTTGAACTTGAATTTTTTTTCTATTCTCCCCAAGAAGTTGTCCTGATATATTTTATGCTTGAAAGGTTTTTATTTATCACTCTATACAATGTCCTGCGCACACACACACACACGTACATACATACACACACACATATATATAGCCATTTTCTGTGTCCTCTCATTCACTTATTAAACAAATATTTATTGAATGCTTATTATGTGCAAAACATTGTCCTAGGTGCTGCTCTAATAAACAAAATTGACAAAAATCCCCGCCCTCATGGAACTTACTTTATGGTGAGGGAGACATTCCATATAACAGGGTAAATAAGTAAAATATATGTAATTTTAGATATTGTAAAGTGCTAAGAAGAGAAACAAAGCAAGAAAAGGAGATATATCATGTCAGATGGGAGGTGGTCTTCACATTTTTGAGAGGGTGGCCTTCCTGAAAGGTGACTTTTGCAAAAGATCTGAAGGAAACTGGGGACCCAGGTACGTGAATCTGAGGGGAAGAACGTACTAGATAGAATGAATAGCTGGTGCAGACCCCTGGTGAAACTGGCCTATGCCTGTCCTGTTTGGAGAAGGGCAAGAGGGCCAGCATGGCTGGAGCAGATGTAGAGGGGAACCCCTGGAGGTGAGCTCCGAGGTCATAGGTAGTAAGATGATGTAGGGCCTTATAGGATATTCTGAGGAGTTTTAGCTTTGACTAATTATGGAGGGTTTTGAGCAAAGAAATTATATCACGTGATCAAAGCTTTCACAAGATCTTTCTGGCTGCTGTGTTGGAAGCACCGCAAGGGGATATGGGCTGAAGCAGGAGAGTGGATAGGCCAGGTGCTGGATAGCTTTCATTTGCTCTTCAAATCTACTCCCCACCTTTCTCCAGCTTCTGTGCCCAGGGAGGCTGACCTCTCGGGATTACAGCAGTGGGCTGATGGCTCTCTGGCTTTCAGTGGGTTCAGCTCATGGGGACGGACCAGCAGGAGACAAGAGGGAGAGAGAGGAATGAGATCCAGGTATGTATTCCATTTAGTCCTCTGATTCTGTCTATGTCAAGTCACTGTGAGTTGGCTTTGTCCCTCTACCGAGGCCCATAACTCCTGTCAGGTAGTGCGTTCCCCTTATGGCTGCCCTTTTGAGCTTCTGGTACCTGCTGTCTTCCATGGCTCCTTTAGGCCTAGAGACTTACATGGAATCCCCCTCACTTGAGTCCCTGGTGTTCATTATCCCTTAACCCTGGTTACACCTTTGAAAACACAGTCCCTTAATTCAGCTCTCTTCAGTTACCCCCTTTAGTGGGCCATCTATTTCCTGTTGGGGCTCTGGCTCTTTCAGTTATTTATTGCCGTGTGAAAAAAATCACCCCTAAACTTAATGGCTTAAAACAACCCCAATCATTGATTTGCTTATGATTTTATAATTTAGGCAAGGCTTGGCAGGGGTAGCTCATCTTCACCCCACGTGGCATCGGCTAAAGTAGCTGGGGCTGGAGGATTCACTTCCAAGATGGCTTACTTATGTGGCTGGCAAGTTGGTACTAGCTGTTGTGTAGGAGCTCAGCTGGGGCTGTCGGCCTGGGGCTTTGATTCTCCACCAAGTGGGCTGTTAGGGCTTCCACACAGCATGGAGGCTAGGTTCCAAGAGGCAGGAAGCAGAAGCTGCCAGTCCTTTTAAAGCCTAGATCCAGAACTGGCACAGCATCACTTCTTCTATAAGCGATTGGCTAAAGCCTTCAGAGGCTAAGGCCAGATTCAAAGGGGTAGGAGGAGCACAATGAATTTATGACCATCTCTAATGCACCATGCTTCCAGAGACAGGAGGCCATTGCCATAATCTGGGTGAGAGATGATAATGGCTTGAACTAGAGTGATGGCGAGAAGTGGTTGGATCCTGGTTATAGTTTGAAGAGAGTTGACAGTTTGCTGGTTGGATGTGAGGTGTGAGAGAAAGAGAGGAGTTGTGTTCATCTGTGTCTTTTGAGAAGCAGATGCCCAGGTGGAATTAAACATGTAAGCTTTTTATTAGTATTATTTTCTGTGTGACAGAAAATAGGAAAGGAACCAGGGAAACCTGGGGGAGCCATTGCACCATGATGGAAGTCTGACTCTGGATGAAGGGGAGAGGGAGAGGATGTTGGGTGAAAGAGTCCAAGGCCACCATGCAGTCTAAGGAGGGTTTGGCAAAGCCATTGGAGAGTTTTTGAGCCAAAGTTGGCCAACGAAGTAGTCCTATATCTCCCAGGAATCGGTCTGCCTTAGTATCCCTGCCAAAGTCAGTTATTGGTGGGGAGCACTCCATGGAAGAGATGGCCTCCATGCAAATGCAATGATGGATTTCAGTTACAGCATCTGGGGCTCTCAGTCAGGTTACACTCACTACATGGAAGGTCTGTGAGGCACAGACTCATGGCTTACGCAGGGGTCAAAGACTACTCTGAAGTTTTTGACTTGAGCAGCTAAAAGGATGAGAGTGGCTTCACTGCACTGTGGAAGCCTATACAAAGAGCTGGTTTGGGGAGGAATATCAGAAGTATGATTTTAGACATATTTAAGATACCTATTACACATCCCAGTAAAAGTATTAAATAGGCAAGTAAATAAATGTGCCTAGATTTTGGGGGAGATGTTCATGTTGTAGATAATACATTAGAAACAGTAAGACTCTTAAGTAAGTGTTTAAAAAAATCTCTTCTCAGTGAAGTTATTACTATATTATTGGCACCAAATTGATCAAGACAACGTAAATAAATACCAAATGTTGATAAGTAAAATGTAAATTATTAAGCATAAAAGTAAAATTTTATTGGAAATGCATATCTTTATAAGATATATCTGTGAATGAGTATTACATATTGTTAGAAAGAAACAGAGTTCAACATCAAATGTACTCCCATTTTTCATACTTATAGATTTAAGTGTCCAGAAATCTTGTTCACCTAAATATGCAGATCAGAGTGGAATTTTATTAGAGTAACATTGCTTGGTTCTTTAAACTCCTTCTGCATCACACACTGAAGATCCTGTAGTAAACTATTATCAAAAATTATTTTTGATTATCAGCTGACAACTCCAGTAGGTCTTCCTGCCGTTTTGGTGAAAGCAGAGAATTAGACACCACTTGATTGCAACAAGATTTGTTGATTTGTTCCTGAATGATTAGAGTTATTTGCTTCGTCAACACCAGCCCCAAATTTGAAATTGTCCCTCTGTTTTTTCTCATTTCTGGTATCTGCCCCTGGTGGATAAGGCTGGACTAGAGGCTTATGCAGGTTTCCTGGCAGGAGGAGCCAGTGCCTGCCCACTGCTGGGTGAAGCTTGATCCTGGACCTCTGGTGGGTAGGGCTGTGTCTAGAGGCCTTTGTGGCTTAGGAAGTCTGCTGATGGGTGGGTCTGTGTTCCCACCCAGTATGTTGTTTGGCCTGAGGCTTCCCTACAGGCTGTTGGGTGGGGCTCGGTCTTGGTGCTGATGATCCAATCAAGATCTCAGCCTCCAGGAAAGCTCATGTAGACTAACACTTCTGGAATGTCTGCCACCAGCTTTTATGTCCCCCACGTCCCCAGGAGATCCTCCAAATCCAGCAGGCATGTCTAGCCTAGGTTCTGTGAAATCACTGCCTCTGCCCTTGGAGCTGGCGCACGCGAGTTTCCGTGTACGCTTCCTAAGCGAATGGAGTCTCCGTTTCCCCCAGTCCTGTGGGGCTCCTGGAGCCAAGCTTCACTGGCCTTCACATCCAGATGTCCTGGGGTCTCCTCTTTCTGATGCCAGAACCCAGGCTGGGGAGCCTGACATGGAGCTCAGAGCTCTCACTCCCGCGGGAGGGCCTCTCTGACTTAACTATTCTTCAGCTTATGGATTGCCCACCCCAGGGGGTATGAAGCCCAAATATATTTCAAGCACGCCCCTTCTACTGTTCTGATGTGGTTCCCTCTTTATGTTTCCAGTTGCAGAAGGTCTTTTTTGCTAGGTTCCAGTCTTTTTTTTCGATGATTGTTTAGCATCCAGTTGTGGTTTCGTTGTAGTCGCAAGGAGAGGTGAGCTCATGGTACTACTGCTTCGCTATCTTGACCAGAAAATTCAAAATTGTCCCTCTGTTTGATGCCTACGACATTTTTACTGCCTGGGGCAGTGTGCCGTAGAAAATTCTGGAAAGATGAGAGGTAGGCCTTTTTTCAGCAGAATATAAAATGGAGGTAGGAAGGGTGGGCCTGTATTTCTATCACAGGTATGTCCATAGACAGGTTTTAGGAAAGAGTGTCAAAAACTGAGTTCCTTGAAGCCCTTTTGCATGCACGATGGAAAGTGTTCTCATATTTCAGTTTGCACTGAATGAAGTAGAGTGATTGCAAAGGTCCTCAGACAAGGTGCTAGGGGGTTATTTAGAAGGTGGTTGGAGCAGACCTCTGAGGAGTTTCAATATGGGGATATATTAAGGAGCTGATCTGTGAGGCCCTGAGATGGTTCAGGGCGAGGCCTGTCCCTCAGCCTGGAGGAAGGTGATTCTTATTTCCTGGTGTCTCAGGCCGTGTTGAAGATTAAAGGCCCAGGAGTAGGCTTGGGCCAGAGTAAAGTGGAAGGATTGGAGTAAACAAACTGATCTTGATGCTAAGGGGGTGGCCTGATATGGAAGGTGGGGGGAGGGTCGCTTTTAAGAACCTGAGAGTCAGTTAGGCCACTTCAAGCCAGTTTTGAATCTAAGGCTGGGTGTATGGATGGGGGATGAACTTGGAATCAGAATCAGCTTGAAGGATTGTGTAAGGAGAAAGGATAGTTAAGATGGGAGGTGGAGAAATTACTTAATCTCAAGACCTCTGCCTCCTTAGGAGATCCCTTCCCATTCCCTGGGCACCATGAAGTCTCCCCACAGTGAAGGTGGGTGGGCAGCCTGCTATGGGGCCAATCCAACCCATTCCCCATTTCTTAGAGTTGTGGAGAGATCCTTGCATTCAAATCAGAAGGCCAAGGTTAGACCTGCATCTGTCCCCCACTGGTTGTCTGACCTTTGGAAACTCTATTTTGAGCCTCAAGTTCCTTATCTGTAAAATGGGAACAAAAATATTTACTTCTGCTGCTTTTTAAAAAAATAATTGTAATGGCTGTTTTATTATTTTGCTGCTGTTTAATGTTTAAAAAATCAAAACTGCATATTTGTGAATGTTTTATAAATTATAAAATACTGTATAACTAGAGGCATAGGCAATTCAATTCAGTATTAGTGAATAGCCCTGATGTGCCAGGCACTATGAAAAGGGGTGAATCAGACACAGGGGGCCTTGTGAGGGCAGAAACTGCCTAGGGTGAGAGCCAGGCATTGATAAAACTCATAATAAGGAAGAATAAAAGAGAGGTGCTGGCTGCACTGGCAAAGCGATCTGGAGCTGCAGGGGAAAGTGGTAATGAAGTCCAACTCCAAGGATCTGGGAAGGTGTTCATGGAGAAGGAGGGGTTTGCCTTGGGTCTTGAAGGCTGAGTGGGAATTCTCTAGGCAGAGAAATGGGACGAAGGCATTTCAGGCTGAGGCACCTGAAAGGTGCTGATATGGAGACGTGGAAGGACCTGGAATGTGCAGAGGACTGTGGACACCTAGGTCAATATAGGCTAGGTATTTTTTTCTATTTGAAATATTACTGCCATGAGCAATCATACACATCTGTTCTTATGAATTTCTCCAATTATTTTCTGAATATAAATATTGAATATGAGGTCAGTGAATCAAAAAGTCCTTTTTAGGCTTCTGAATTTATACTGTATTACCCTCCAAAAAGGTTGTGCTGCTGCCTCTTGCACGACAGTGCTGGCTTTACTGCATCCTTCCCCTGAATCTACAATGACTTTTTATGCCAACATAACAAGATAACAATTTCTGATGATGGCATTTTATCCATGATCAGTAATTTGAGCCCAAGCCTTCTTTTCACTCTTGCTTCCATCTCACAGGCAGTATGTGCAATGGTTTGGGCCACTGCTCTGGAAGAGATGGTTTAGGATTGAATCCTGGATCTACTACTTCATAGAAGGGCTGACCATTCCTGCAGAGGTGACTGAGCTTCTCCATGCCTCAGTTTCCTTATCGCCGGGGGGAGTGGCCCTAGGAAAAATTTTAGGGCGACTCATTTTTGGTTTTCAAATCTTTCTGTGGTGATTATCCCATTAGGTCTGTTATTTAAAGAAAATCTTATAAAATGTGAATGGTTTGACATGATCAGTCTCTTTGGAAGGTCAGTGTCTACTGGCTGCCATTAGAACAATGACTCTGAGAAGGCAAGGGTGGAAGGCTGGCAAAGTAGCCTGGATGGAGGTGCTCAAGGGTGGGAAGGCCAGATGGGAAGGGCTGAGATGCTGGTGGTGACAGTGAGAAGGGAGGGAGTCAAGTGTAAGAGAGAACTGTGGGTGAAGGTGATCAGGAGGTACAAACTTCCAGTTATAAGATGAATAAATTCTGGGCATGTCACATACAGCATGGTGATGATAGTTAACAACACTGTAGTGGATATTTACAACTTTCTAAGAGTAGATTTTAAAAGTTCTCATCACAAGAAAAAAATTTGTAACTATGTGAGTTGATAGACGTTAATTAAACCTACTGTGGCAATCATTTCACAGTATATACATGTATCAAATCATAATGTTGTACACCTTAAACTAATACAATTAGATGTCAATTATATCTCAATAAAACTGAAAAAATTTTTACAACCTAGCTTAAGAAACACACCATTTGTAAAATGTTTAATTTTAAAAATAAATGGAATGTAAATTGAAAAAAAAATTTTAAAAAGAAGAGAGAGTGGAGAAAGCTAGCAGAGGAAGACTCAGTGGGATTCGGTGAGGGCGTGGATGGGGTGAGTGGGTGGCTTCAAGGTTCCCTTACCAGTATGTCCAGCGCTGCCCTCTGCTCACTTTCATTCCCAAGTCTAGGGGATGCTGTGGTCCTCTCACACTGACTGCCTGTGGGGAAAATATTGGGCTTGTTCAGCATGCCAGAGAGAGCTGGCTTTTATTGCTAGCTCACTGCACCGCTGGTTTTATCCCAGCTTTGAAAATGCTCTTATAACAGCAAATGCCATTTTGATGAGACTGTCTTTTCCTTGTCCTCCCTCTTTCCTCTCCTCTGACTCTTCTTAACTCCTTTATTACCATGCTACTAGGTATGTGCCATAGGGAAACACCCTGGCAGGTGCCACGGGGGGCGTACAAAAGAGACAACATGAACCTCACTCTTAAAGGGACACTGCAGGGCACCTCCAGTCCCTCAGAGCTCTTTCCCCAGAGGACTCTGGAAATCATGGCATGACAAGAGAAACAGAGAAGGAAGCTGTTGGTTATTGAGTACCCCCTGCTATGTGCCAGGTAGCATACTAGATACTGTACATTTATTTTCTTGTCTAACCCTCTCAACCAGAGTGGTAAGTATTATTACCTCATCTTATAGATGACAAAATTGGTGCTCAGAGAGTTTTGGTAACTGGTACAAGGTCATAATACTAGAGATTTGGAGATGAATCTGTTTGGTTGACATTTGACCCCACTCTGCCTTCACTATCTTTACATCCGTTGGCAGAGGGACCGCAGAAACCCATGCTCATCCCTCTCCTGCTGTTCTGAGGGCCTCATTTATAATTATTTTCAGAGGAAGGTGAGGGTTCTGGAAATGAATGAGGGGCAGGTTCCAGTAAGCTATTGCCTCTGAAAGATATCATGGGCATCTGCGCGGGTCCCAGAGGGTGGCGATTTCCTTGGACTGGTAGAAGTTCCGGAAGGGCTGAGAGCAAAGAACTTTCTAGGGTGACTTCCTCTCTCAGGCTCCTCAGGGCCACACTGATAATCTCTGTGACTGGATTCCTGGTGGCATGAGGAAAGCCAGACCTGGGTCAGCAGGAAACCTAGTGTCCTAGCTTTCTGTGGAAAACCCTAGAAGCCACCCTGCTGCTGCTGGTGACGTGGAGAATTGAAGTGATGTGAGAAGTGGGCTGGTTGCAGAGCTTCATGACTAAATGGAAGTTTAGCAACCAGGTCCTAGGCCAGCTGGTTTTAGCCACAGTGTGGCTTCTTTCAGTTGCCGTTGATTAGCCTCCTTGAGAACAGCACGACCTTGGCCACTCTGCGGCAGCCTAAGGTGTCGCATGGGACAGCCTGCAAGGCCCGGGTTGCTAGGAGTCCTGAGGGGGCGGCTGCCAGGAGAACTGCGGGTGGCCTCAGCCGTGTCGTGCTCAGTACTCTGGGGCTTCAGGGAGCCCTGGTCTGATCACCTGATACCCCAGGAAGAGGGAGAGGAGGACACGCCCCTGGCTCTCAGCTCCCCAGAGACAGAGACTTTTAAGGAAGCACATCCCTTGGGTTCCTCTCAGAGGGGAGTTCCAGGAAGCTCTCCTGGCAGGCTGGGTAGCAGGCTTCCCTCTGGGAGTCCATAACATCACATCCACACCTTATGCCTGCAGTCATCTCCACTGAAGTTAAAGACATCATTAGAGGCAGAGAGCGAAGACTGTCCTCAGCACCTAGCGTGGTGCCTGATACACAGGAGATGCTCTGTCAGCGGTGACCTGTTTGTTGGACTAGGAGGGCTGCCCTCAGGGACTCGAGTTCTTTCCATCTTCTAGATCTGCTTGTGTCTTCACAGTTGCAAAATGGTCGATTTGTTCATATAGCTCATACCTGCATTACAGGCAGTAAGAAGGTGAAATGGAGAAGGCGGAAAGGATGACCTTTTATCAAGTAAACAAGGCTTCCCAGAAATCCCCGGCAGATGAGTGTTACATGGCCATCTCTAAGCAGCAGGAGAGTCTGGGAAGGTGGTGTTTTTACCTGGGCTTGTTTTTTAAAAAAAAAAACAAAAAACAAAATCAGTGTTCTCTTAGCTAGTATGGGAGTGTATTTGTTTTCTAGGGCTGCTGGAACAAAGTACCACAAATTGTGTGGCTTACACAACAGATATTTATTGTCTCAGAATTCTAGGGGCCAGAAGTCTGAGGTCAAGGTGTTGCCAGGGTGGTTTCCCTCTGAGGGCTGCGAGGGAAGGGTCTGTTCTAGGTGTCTCTCCTAGCTTCAGGTGGTTTGTTGGCAATCTTTGGCATGCCTTGGCTTGTTCCTTGTTATCACTCAGATCTCTGCCTTCATCTTCACATGACATTCTCCCTGTGTGTGTGTGTTCTCTGTGCCCAAATTTCCCCTTTTTGTAAGGACAGAGTCAGATTGGATTAGGCCCACCCTAATGACCTCATCCTAACTCGATCATCTGCAAAGACTCTATTTCCAAATAAGGTCACATTTATAGGTACTGGGGGCTAAGATTTCAGCGTCTTTTAGGGGAACACGTTTCAACCTATAATAGCTGGTTTTAAAATATAGCCTTCAAATTCTTCAACACTCCTCCCATCAGGAGGTGAGGTCTTGCCTCTCTCCTTGAATCTGATTGCTCATAATTACATTTACTAATAGAGTAGAGTGGAAGTGACTTCAAGGCTAGGTCATAGCCTCTTCTTGGCTTTCTTGGGAAACTCTGAAAGAAGCCAGTCACCGTGTTAGAAGTCTTACCATCTCAAGATTACCATCCTGGAGATGTAGGTGTTCTAGTCTTTAGTCCCAGCTGAGCTCCTGGCCAATAGCTGGCATCAACGTCTGCCTTGTGTGTGCACCAACTTGGACATCCAGCCCGTTTGAGCCTTCAGATGACTGCAGCCTCAGCTGGCATCTGACTGCAACCACGTGAAGACTCCAACCAAGAACTGCTCAGACAAGCCCTTCCTGAAGTCCTGCCTCATAAAATTGAACTGTTCTTCAAGTCTCTAAATCTGGTAGGTTGTTGCACATCAATAGAAAACTAAAATGATCAGCAATAAAAAGAAAATGAATATTGGTCAGCCAATAAGAGCAGTGAGGAATCTGGGACTCCGAGAGAATTTTCATCAGGAAGATGGCTCCCATGGAGGCCTTCATCAGAGGCTTTGTGTTTCTAGGTTTCCACTGAGGGTTGGGGTCCCTCCTTCATGACGAGACACTTGGTTGAGATACATTTGAGTGACCAAAATGGTGATATTATCTGAATGTCCAAATAATCATTTTCATGGGAGAAGTTGTGTCAGGGATAATTATGGTTGACTGTTGTAATGAAGACAGTGATCCCTGGTTTGTCCTATTATCAACAGACTGCTTTGCCTGAACTGGGGAACAGTTGTCATTGGAACACATGGTGCTAGCCTGTATAACCTCTGTTTCACCAAGAAGCAGATACCTCCCCTCCCCCATTTTATAGGCAACGACCCTATGGGTAGCGTGTTTCTGGCAGATCCTGTATCCTACACCATAGTTTTCAGTTTCCTAGGTTAGTCCGGGGGCTCCAGAGCCAGATTATACCTCTCAAGGGTTGGGTGAAAATAGGGGCTTGTCTTGTAATAGAATCTTCTCAGTGTGTCGAAGGTCATTCTGTACTAACCAGCTCACCTGCGGGTATCTGTGCTGCTTCTGGTGTCTGAGTTCTACTGCATTTCTGTCCATGTGGCTCTGTTTCTCTGTGCTTTACTAGGCCTTAGGGCCCATCATTTCTTTTATCCCTTCTTTATATTGTGTCTAAGCTAAATCCTTGCTTTGCTTAACCTTTATTCTATTTTCCTTGACTTCTTCATATTCAGTTTCATGCTTTGATCAATCTCCCCAACAGCAGTTGCCAAGCAACTTCCTTTCCCTTCTACAGGTTCCTCCTAGAATTCCATGTTTCATCAAGCCCTTTGCTCAGCCACACTGGTGCTTTCCAGGTTGTGTTTGCACTGGTTGAAACTATTGATTATAAACCAAAGGGTTACTACATGGAGGAGGATGCAGAGCGGTTAGGGCACAGGCTTGGGGGTCAGAGAAGCCTGGGTTCAAATTCTGGCTCTGCTACATATTAACTGTGTGACACTGAACAAGTTATTTAACTTTCCTAAGCTCAATTTCCTCATCTGTAAAATGGGTATAGCAAATCATATTTTCCAAAATGGCCATAACAATTTCTCCCATCCTCCATTCTCATCTAGAAATTTTCCACTTCCTCTCAGAAAGTGGGGTCTGTGCTCCTTGCCTTTGAACCTGGATAGATTTATGACTGGCTTGTAACCAACTGAATGCAGTAGCTATAATACTGCATGACCTTAGAGGGTATGTCAGAAAAGGTGATGCCACATTCGCCTTGCTTGCTGGAACACTCATGCTGAAGCCATGAGCTGCCATGTCAGCTGTCTGGCTGCCTAGAACCCACCGTAGTGTGAGGAAGCCCAAATGAATTCATGTGAGAAACCATATTGAGACACTCTGAAAGTGCAGTCTGTCCTCACTATTTTCATATTTTGTATTGGCGACCCTCCTTACGTGCCAAAATGTATGTGCAACCCAAGATCAATACTTGTGGGGCTTTTGTGGTCCTTTGGGGACATGCACATAGTGGCAAATATTTGAGTTGCCTGATGCACACTTCCCAGCTAAGGTTGAATAAGGCAGCGCTCTGCCATCTTGTTTCAGCTCTCATACGGGTGTAAACAAGTATGTTTTCTGTGGTCTAATATTTAGTGTATTTTTTGGTGTTTTTGTGTTTTTTGTTGGTGTTTTTGCTGTTTAAAATGGCCTCCAAGTGTGATGCTGAAGTGCTGGCTAGTGTTCCTAAGCACAAGAAGGCTGTGATGTGCTTTACGGAGAAAATACATGTGTTAGATAAACTTCTTTCAGGCCTGTGTTACAATGCTGTTGGCTGTGAGTTCAATGCTAATGAACCAACAATATGTATCAAATAAGGTGTCTTGAAACAGAAACACACACAAAACAAAGTTATGTATTGACCAGTTGTTGAAAATATTGTGACCAGAGGCTTGTAGGAACCTAACCCCGTATTTCTGCCAGGAACCATGGCTCAGCATTTCCTAATCTCATTTTCATGGTGACTTTATAGGACATAACTGCCTCAAGTAATGAGAATAGACTGTACATGAACCGGAAGGATGCTTGGTCAGCCCCCAGCTGCTCCACCCTCCTGCAGGTCCAGCGGCAGTCACTGTCTGACTGTGGCTGCATGAAAGACCCCAAGCCAGACAGCCCAAGAGAGCCTCTCAAATTCCTGACCCTTAGAAACTGTGAGATATAATAATTTGGCTTTCAAACAAAAATATTTTAAGTATCTTATTGCTATTTGTATAACACTTATAACACTTTATTAATGTTAAAACCTGTTTGATGTAACTAAAATAGTGGGGTTAACAATACATTCCTCACAAGGTTGGGGGGAGGATTAAATTAGATGGTATACATCCTGTTGAAAGGACTAAATGGTTTTATTAAGTGCCAAGCACTGAGCTACCGTTACTATCATGAGTCCTCTGTTATTAGCCTTTATTTTATAGAAACACAGATTATTATGTTGGGAAGAGACCTTAAAGATCACCCAGGCTAATCTCTGTGTTTTCAGGTGCAAAATCAGAGGCCCAGAAAGGGGAAATTATCTGCATTACACAGAAAGTTGATGGCAGAGTATAAATTAAGAGTAAGGCTCTGTCTCTGTGCTGAAGAGAAAAATCTTGTCACTGTTTCCTTGCCTGTTTCAGTTATAGATGTCTTAGTTATTGAAAAAAGCACAGCAGAATATGACTCAAATATACAGAGGCCTTGAATTTTCACTGATCCCTTTAGTCCTGGAATCACAGATGGGATAATCTTTTATTATTGGTCTTCACAAAAGAGAGTTGTTCAGAGGGATGGGAATTGTGCCCTGGGATATACTTCAGTAGATACCAATGTTATTATTGGGTTTTGATTAAGCACCTGATTGAAGGCTTGGTCCCTTTGCGGTAGTTTCTAGTGCAGTGCAGTGTCAGGCCAGGGCATTGGCTGCTGGGGGTGTTTGGGGGTAAGGGAGGTGAGGATGTCTGTAGCCATGGTCTTAAAAACCCTTCATTTCAGATCCTGTTGACAGTAGCTGGACTTTGGCCTTAGTTCCTGTTTTATACCAGAAATGAGACCTTTCTAGGGTGGTTTGGATAGTCATTTTTTGTGTTTTCTGGGTAATAAAGTATCATTTTGGATGGATTTGTGCCTGTGGGCTCTGGGCCATGCTGCTGAGTAGCAACAAGGAAATAATGGCTCAAGCTGGTAAGTAGGGAAGGGGAGGAGTTATCAATGGGATGGATCCGTAGTGTAGAGTTAAGGGGTTCCAGGCACCACAAAGGAAACTGGAAGCTTGAGTCAGCAGAGGTAAAAGTTTATCACCCTTGCAAATTCTTTATAAAATGTCTACCCCTTTAACAATACTTTGGCCTACAAATGTATACCTCCCCTGCTGCATTTATTAATGAATCTTTTCTCTTTACATAACTGGCATAATCTGTCATTTTGACAAGAAATTTTTTTAAAGATGATAATTTTGAAGAATTGAGATGCCATTTTGGATACACTTTAAAAATACCAAAGCCAATTGCAAAATCAAACTAGTAGCTTGGCCCTATAATACTTCAATCTCTTATGACTCAGGACGGCCCTCTGGAGGGCTTTAGGAAAGTTCTTCAGGGTTCCTTTGTCTCTGTCCACACAGTCACAGGGGCCACATATAGAACAGTGGCTGCTTTTGCTCCACTTCCTCAGCCTCTGCCAGGAATTTTCTTTTTCCTTCTATGTCATGGGCGCTGGGACTTTAAAACTGTTGTAATCCAGAACTTAAATTTGCTCCCCAAGAATTAACGGAAGACAGACCTCTTTCCTCTGATCCTTTACATGATGATCTTACAGCTTAAGTCTCAGAGAGAAAAGTCCTGTTAAGGAGACAAATGACTTCCATGTCTGTAAGCCATCACATAATGTATCCAAAGTGAAGGGGTTTAATCATTATGAGTTAATTAATAATTCAATTGATGTTTATTTTGTGAGTCGTAAGGAAGAAATGTGTCCACCAGAGAAGTCAGTCCCCTCATGGGCACATAGACAAGGGCATGTCACCCAGGCTAATGGCAGTTATTTTTCAAGATTTGTCCAAGACAGAGGCTGCCCTGCCCCACTGGGTCCTGGGGGGAAGTGGATCCCAATTGTGCAGACAGATGGACCTGATACTCTTAACCTCACGGCACCCAATAGTGGTTCTTCTACCCAAAGGCCTTGCCTGATTCCATGCCTAATAAGCAAACTGTTGATATAATCTTCTTCCCATGTTAGGGTTCTTCTAGGGAGAGAATGCAGTGGTGCAGGTGTCCAGCCCCACCTGTGGACAGATATTTCTTTGTAAATCAGTAGTCTGGCCTTCCTCTTTTACATACCAATCTCACTGAAGGATGTGGTTAATAGGGGTCTGTTCTTTTTTTTTTTTCACTGGGGGTCTGTTCTGGAGAGACGAATCCACAAACCTTTCCTGACATTGAATCAGTTGGGTCAGACAAATTGAGGTGACGAAAGGAAACTTGTCAGGACCAAACTTTGGGGAATTGATATGCGCTGAAAAAGGACCCACTGCAGTTAGGCAAGAAGCTCAGTAAATGCCTGACAAATGTGTACGTGTGCATCTCGTGGGTGGGCAGACCTAGAGGACTGCCTTTGCAAGCCCCTGCTCACAAGTTTTTCAAAGTATGGCCTTTGGGTGTGAGGCCCTGGGATCTAGGTTTCAGTAAGCTCCCAGGTGATTCTGATGCTCACTCAAGCTTGAGAACCACTACCTTGGTCCTGTTCTCTCTCTGTCCATATCACTGGCAGAAATCATGAGTGAAAGGGTGATATTGTGTGACTAAATCTAGTTCAACACATTGAACTTCCTCTAAAATTTTTAGCCCCTTAGTTCAACTATCCTTTAGGTAATTAATTTGAGGGGACAAGTATTGGGGTGAAGAAGGACAAACTATAGATGTGACATTTCAAAAGGCATTTAAATATTTTATTCTCAGAAATGGGATTATTATGCTCTTATTGTTAATTAAATAAGCATTTACTTAGCACGTGACATATTCTTTGTATCAAGGACTACCTAGAAAAATTTGAGTGAGGGAATCCTTTCTTTCTTTCTACCTTTTCAGCATCCTTCTTTGCACACCTGGTCTTAGCTCCAGGGCTCCCGTGCTGGTACCTGACGTCTCAGACTTGGCACCTATACAGCCTGTGATGCAAACCTAGCTTTCTCTCATCAAAACTTACTTGTGCTGAAGTTCATTCTCACCCGCTACTCAACTAATTGTCTCTCTGGAAAGTGATCTGACTAACTGATCCATGGGAAAGTGTTGCTAAATGGTAATAGCTGAAGGTGTTTCCCCTAAGGACCCTTGAGGGCCTAAACTGTCAAATCAGGAAAAGTGCATTTCTAAAGGTGGAGTCGAAGGCATCATAGAAGGAAGGAGGGAGGAAAATATTTGGGCAGACAGACCTTCATAGGATTCCTAAGATTGTACCATAGAGCAGCATATTATTAATTTTAAGGACGGTTTTACTCAAAGCTGAGGTTTAAAGAAATAGTATAAGGATGTTGAATAGAACCAAAGACCCAAAGCCAACTGTAATAGGTGATAAAACCCACCATGTTCCAAAAAACATATGCAGAACTCATTAAAATTTAACAAAAACCATCTGGAGACTATCACCCCAGCAGCATATTTAAGAGGAGACTAGAAATTCAAGAAGGGGATTTAAGGAATCAGTAAGTACTTGGCTTTTCTCCAGCCATACAAGTGTTTTCTTAGGTTGGAACAGAGCACTGTGATGCAGCTCTTGGGAGAAGTTTATGTTCTGTCCTTGGAATTTAGGGGTATTTGGGATCAAAGAGACTGATGCCTGCTTCTCACCCGGAGAAGTCTGTAGGGAAGGGCTGGCGGGAGCAGCTATGCGAGCAGTCCCAGGATTTGGGAGCAGCACGGGTTGTGTTCCCGCCGTTTAGTGGGCTGGGACGCGGTTCCTGGCAGCCAAGAGGATTGCGGGCAAGGTAGCTGAAGTCTTCTTTCAGGGACCCTGCCCAAGAAGGTGGCTTATTGGGACAAGGGGATTCTACAAGTAAGGGGCTTCAGGATTTCTTTCAGGTAGGAAAAGCTGAGGGGGTCAGAACTGATCAGCTGGAGTGTGTCACCAGAGCCAGGAGGCTGCCACCCTCAGGTCCCTGTGGACTCTCCAGAGATCCAAAGATCCCACTCCATTTGCATCTACAGCCCACAGAAGATCCAGCACTTTGGTGCCTGCCCTGACAGAGGCGTTGACATGCGATGTTGCCCTTTCCTGTAATCGTCTCTCTATCCCAGAGAAGCAAGCAGACTGTGCAAGAAGGGAGAGTGTACCAGCCTGGGTTTGATGAGAGGAGTAGAATTATGATGAGTAATGTTTAATAAGGGATTTATTATAGGAGTTAGACCTTACACACTGTGGGAGCTGATGGAGAAATCTATGTGGGACCGTTGCCTCTACATCTGGTGTTGGGGCCAATGTCTCTATGGGTCAGCCAGGCCAGCTAGTCAGGAAGGGAAGCTGGATGAGAAATGGGGAAGAGCAAGAACAAACTGGAACGTGATGGCAGAGGTGACCTGTGGGAGACACTGGCACTGTCTGCTACAGAGCTGCAGACATGCCGTGCCCAGGACCTAGAGAAGCTGAAGGAGGAGATCCAGTGGGATTTGGAGGAACTGCAGACCTGGGTGCTGCCCACAACAAGGTAAGCCAGCAGATCAGCAACAACATGTGTAAGCGGCTGCAGTGCCTGGCACCCTACTCCCACCTTGAGAGCATAAAAATGGCGGCTCCTTCCCTTCCATCTTAGGCCAGTTTCCCTCGTGCTCCTTCCTAACTCAGACCCAGACAGGGGAGGGAATTCTCAGAAAAGTAGTTGTAGCTTAGTTAAGTGGCCACACTACAGGAGAAAGAGTGGAAAGAACTGTTATGACTTCTTATCCAACTTTTTGGTTCTCTGAGCAAGGGAATGGGGAGAAGCTTTGAACTGGATATGCGATTAAAGCAAATAGGGCTTGTTCTTAAGGTGGTCGAAAATTCAGGAGATTTTACATTTGAAACTAACACAATATTGTAAATCAACCATGCTTCAATTAAAAAAAAGTCAGGAGATTTGTCTAAGATGTTTTCAAGAGGCAGGGAAACGGGTTTGATGTAACCAGGCTGAAGGCAACAATGAAGAAAAATACAGCCATTTCCTGTTTATACCCAGTCAGGTTCATCCTGTTTAATAAACCAGTTCCACAAGCATTTAACTTGTGTGAGTTCAACTATATACATTGCAACATTCTTCCACGTTCATCATTTTATCTTATATAATTTAAATACTTTAAATTCTATTTTTCATATATTCTTTATTAAATATTCTCTACCACTTTATACTTTAAATGTACGAAATACATATAGAAATTCGTATTACTATATAGGGTTGCACTTCACATACAAAATCACCTGTACTGTTCATTGTGGACAATTTAAAGTACTTCTCAAGGGTTATTTTCACAATATGGGATTTTTGTCTTATGTGCTGTTGCTGAAGCTAACACTCTATGTAAGATGAAGGTATGACTCTTCTGTACCCCAAAATTTAGGGGCAAGAGAGGGTAGGATAAAGAAAGCATATGGTTTTTCAACTCATTGATGTGCCCAGTATATCCAGTTCATTGAGCCCCTTCTAAAGAAAGTGTGTTTTCACATTTTCACTTTCTAAAATGATAACATGTTAGAGATTAAAGCAACCTTAAAGATCATTAGTCCCCCTCATTTTAGAAGAGGGAACCCAGTTCCTAGAGAAGTGAATTAAAATGTCTAGGGTTACACAGTACCTTGGTGACAGGTCCTGGCACCTAGAACCTGGCACTCCTATATCAAAATCAACTTTCCCTTCCATCTGCCATGCTGCTCTGCATCTTTGAGAGTCTTTCTAATAGGCATTGTGAGCCTGACATGGTTTCAAACCATCTAGGGACTGAGGGTCCCCACAGCTTGGACTCAGGCCATTGCCCTTGGTTCATTCGGGGGCATACAGGGTTGTAGGACTGATCTCAGGAATGACAAGGGCTTTTCTGTTTCAGAGCTGGTTTCTTCTTCAATGGAGGATTCCCAGGGTAGATGAGATATTTTTTGCTCTCATTTGTCCCCTTGTGTGCAGCTTAAGCCTCTTCCCTGGGCATGCGCACTGCCTGCTTCCCCACTGTGGTCCAGGCCCTAGGGGCGGAGGCTCATCTGATGACCACAGCCAAGACTGCCACTGTGAGCAGATCAACCCTGAGGCTGTAGTCCTAGCCATGCACAGTCTCTTTAAAACAGGGTTCTATAAGCACTCTGATCTCAATAGTTTGAACTTACTCTTGGAATCAGCTTTCTCCCAAGCTTCCCCTGGGATTCTGTTCTCATTGCTCACCTCTGTCAAGGGTTGTAGTCCCTTAAGAGTTCTTTGTGAATGAGAATGATCATGTTCATCCACCCCCTCCCTGGCCCATCTGATTGCAGGGGAGATAGCACTTATAATTCTTCTTGGTCCCTTTGGGACATCGGATACTGAATGCTCTTCTTCCCCTATCAGAAGTTTGTCTTGATTTTGCAGCTTTTCCTTCTAGAGTTTCAAAGCAGGTAAAGCGAAGCCTTCCTGTGACATTTGGAAACTTCACCACTCAGCTCCTTTTCTGTACCTCAATTGGTAAAGCGAGTGAGATCTCCTGATACCCTCAAATGTATAAGCAACTTGACTTTAGACAACCACAGAATATCTAGGCCTCTATTTTGTTTACACCTGCTGCTCAGTGCTGCTCCCCCGACCACAGTGAATGCTGCTTTATTTCCCAGCCTGGAAGAATTCATTTGCATCCTCCACTTTTAAGACAATATAAAGCCTAACAAAGCCCTTACAAGGAGCAGCAGTGCCTATGAGTAGGGGATTTTTTTTTCTACTTCAAATCAGTATTACATTTTTTTCCTGTTGTTTTTGGCAGCCGACCACACTGAGGCCTCTCAAATAATCTGTTAATCTTAATGAGCTGAATGCCTCTCTCTCATGGAACACACACATCTGATTCATGCCTTCTGTCTGCTCTTTCCTGTGTAGCCCTGACACTGTGATGATGATGCGACTGGCATATAAATCTCACTCACACTGGAGCAGAAAATACAAGCAGAGTGTGTGCCAGCCCCCCCATGTACCGTGGGATAAAAGGAGGCGGCCACAGAGCCAGAAAGGAGTGGATGCCCTGTTCCACCAGGGTATTTCCCAGGATGTTTCACAAGTGTGTGCGTGTGTGTATGTGAAAACCCCCCAAACTCTGGAGAAGCCACAATCCTTGAATTGCCCTCTTTGTGTGTTCTAGAGTGTCCTTGAGGGCTTGGGAGGAGGCCAAGGATGATGCGTAATCTATTTCAACACATACATATTTTTATGATGTTTTCCTAAGAGTGTTAGGGGAATTCAGAAGACGAGGGTTCAGCCTTTGATCACAACATTGTATCAACAAGTGCTCAGACATCAATTGAATCAAATAGTTGAAAACAAAAGTCTTTTTCTCCCTCCAGCTGAGCAAGTCTTAACGAGATGGTGATCAGGAGATGTCAGTCTTCAGGGGGCTTTGCCTTCTTCTTTTAGGCCCAGGCCATTTAGGCTAAGGGTACCCACCATGTGCCAAACCCTTGTGTGGGGGACTGGGTACTGAAGGTATAATATGGAGCAAGAGAGACATGTTAAGCAGACCTGAAGACATAAAGGAGGTTAAAGAAGAAAGATTTGACAATTCTAGGCTCCTCTGGAGTGGATCCTTCTACATATATATTAAAATGTGCACATATATGTTAGGCCTTATCCACTCAGCTTCTGTGTCCAAACAGGTGGGTATTTTAGATCAAAACTAGATGTTTCAGATCTTCTCTCTTTAAGCCAGTGGTTCTCAAAGTGTGGTTCAACAGCTTCAGCATCACTGGGGACTTGAAAGAAATGTGGATTCTCAGGCCCTACCCCATATCTACTGAATCTGAAATTCTGGGATGAAGCCCAGAACTCATTGTGTTTTAACTGGCCCCTCAGGGGATTCTGCTGTACACTCAACTTTGAGAACCACTGCTTTAGGAGAGTTTGTGCTCCCTGCTTCTGGTATCATTATCCTTTTCTCTTCTCCAAATAGAAGCCAGCACGGTCAAATAAAAATCAGGCAGAACACTCCATCCAAGAACAGTGCAATTGTTGCATGTGTTGACTTACTAAGATTGCCCTGGTCTTTTTCACCACCTGGTTGTGAAAGTGGGTGGAAGTGGGTGGTGTAGGAAAAAAATGAACTGTGGGTACAATGACCTAAGAGGTTTTTAATAACTCTAATTTTGGTGAGCATTTGTCCCATGAACAACTCACCTTTTCCTTGCCTTCGGGGAGTTTCTTTCTTAGTAAAAAAATAATTTGAATTGCAAAGGGGCCTCATATTAGATTTCTGGTACAGATAAAAGGAACATAGGGAATGGATTGTCTTACAAGATGTAATGCTGTATTGAATTGAATGTCAAGTTAATGATCTATTTTCTTTGAAGTTAAGGTTATGGAAGATCTTGAATCAAAATGATTCAATGAGGCAGAAAGGCAGCAAATTCCTTTTAGTGATTTACTTGGTAACTTTGAGTAATTCTTCTGCTGTCTGCCTCATCTACTTGCCCTACTTCCTTTAATGACAGACCTGTACAGACTGTATTTGGTATTGATGGTGGTTCACAGATGTAACATCTCTTCAACATGACATTTTTGGTGTGAAGAATTCCTACATATATTGAGAAGATAAGAGCTTTGATATTGTGAAAAGGGGATCTTGAATGACCTTCTGCCCAAGGAGAGAGAATTTTCCATTGTGCCGGTGGGTGAACACTGGAGCCAGGCCAACTGTCTGCCTAATTGGATCCATTAATCTCACTGATAAGTTAGCCAATGTACAACCCTGCCCAGGTAACTACAGTAAGTGAATCAATAAACATCTGTTGAGGACCAACTGAGTGTGGAAGATGCTGAGAGTTTAAGGTTCAGGAAGAAAAGAGACGTGTAGGATGTGGTCTTTGCTTTCAAGGAACTTCAACTCTGAACAAATGCACCTTTTAAAGAAAGCCCTAACAGAGTGACCAAGTGTGGGCCTTATAGGCATCGTTAAAATGTGAATCAGAGCATGTCACTCCCATGTGCAAAACTCTCCTAGACTTCCCATGTCACTCCATGTCCCAGTCTTCTGAGGCCCCTCTGATGACATCCGTCTCCTCCTCTCTCTTCCTCATTTACTTATCGGTCAGGGACCCTGCCAGGCACAATGCCAACTCCCTGCTTTGGGATTTCTTGTCCCTTCTGCCTAGAATGCTTTCCTCTTCATGCCTGTCTTCCCTGCAGCACACCCCCTACACCTTTTCCCCCGACCCAGTCCTTAACATTGGTCACTATTTATTACACTTTGCACTTTTTTATAGATCTTATTTATTATTTGTGTCTCCCAGGAGAACGCAGAGTCCATAAGGGCAGGATTCTTTGTTTCATTTGGACAATGAAAGGATGAATGAATACATTTGGGTTGGCCAATGAACAGAGGACAGTTTCAAGGACCTGTATCATCTCTTTCTTCAGTGGACAAGGGCAGCCTAGAATAGGAGTTGGGTCCAATATTTAAACTTATTCTATGCCAGCACAAGCTTGCCTAAAACCATTGTATTTGTTTCTTAAACGCTCACGATCAAAATCCTTAGGCAAGCAAATAAATTAACCCCAAATTATGACCCACTTTGGATGTTATGCTTTAAATTGTGTTTTAGGATCAAGTAAATTCTAGGACATGTTCCTCAGCCCTGAAACATGCACATTTGTTTTTGCTTTATCAAGTATCATTATCCTAGAAGTACGTCCATTCATTCTTTTAATTCATTAAAACAGTTATTTATTTATTGAGTACCTGCTGTGTGCCAGATACTCCTCTAGGTGCTGTAGATACAGAAATAAACAGACAAGACAAAAACCTCTGCCTTCATGGAGCTTATGTTCATGTGGGAGAAGCAGATAATTACTAAGACAAATATATACTATGTTGGGAAGTAATTGGCTACAGCGCATGGGGAAAGAGCTGCTGTGTTCATAGAGTGGTCAGGGACAGCTTTATAATTAGGTGATTTGGGGCAGAGCCCTGAAGAGGTGAGTGAGTGAGCCAAGTGGCTGTCTGGAGAAGAGCTTTCTATGCAAGGGAAAGAGCATTTGCAAAGGCTCTGATGTAGGACCATGCTTGGCATGTTTAAGGAATAGCAAGGAGGCCGTGTAGCTGAGGCAGAATAAGCAGAGGAGAGAGTAGTATGAGGTGAGATCGGGGGCAGATCACACAGGATCTTAAAAGCTCTTGTGCAGACTTTGGCTTTTCCTCTAAGTGAGGTGAGAAGCCATTGGAGGACTTTGAACAGAGGGAGACATGAATTGACTTGTGTTTTTAAAATATCATGCTTCCTGCTTAGAGAACACACTGAGTTGGGGCATGGACAGACACAAGGAGACTTCCTGGAAGACTACTTCAGTATTCCAGGAGCAAGATAATGGTGGCTTGGACCAAGATGAGGTAACAGTGGAGGTGAGGAGAAGTAGCTGAATCCCCATATGTTTTAAAGGTAGAACCAGCAGGATTTGCTGACCAATTAAATGTGGGGTGTGAGAGAATGAGATGAATCAAGGATAAGACCAAGGTCTTGGCCTCAGCCTCTGAAAGAACAGAGTTGTCATTTGCTGGGAAGAAGAAGAGTCGGGAGGAGTTGGTTTGGAGTGGGAATTGGAATCAGGAATTTAGTTTGGGCCATGGTGAGTTTAAGATGCGTATTTGACATCCAAGTGGAGGGACGAAGTAGGCAAGTGGATGGAAATCACTGATGTAACCAAGGGAGCTGGTGTACTATAGAGTAACATCACCTCCTGACTTAAGAGGAAAACTGGGCCATAACTCATCTTTTAGGCTGACTGTCTTGAACATATGTCTCCCCTAGTGCTGGGAGGGCCTTGGTGGTGTCTACAAACCTGTGACGCTTCATTCTGTTAAAAAGCCACATCCTCATCACCTCCCTTATTATGTTCAGAGAAGCAAAGGCCACTGATACTACGTGAAATTTTTTATTAAGATATAAGACCTAGGTGAAACTTAACTTCTCTCTCTCTTTTTTTTTTTTAATATCCAGAGACAATAGCCCATCAGCTTCTGGCTTTTCCTTCTCTACCAACTGGTTATATGCGTGTTTTCATTTCTGTATTATCAGTGAGAGTGATCAGGTTATCATCACAAGCCAAGGCATTGTAAAACACTTATTGATATGTATTTCTAGGCCTAGAGGTACAAAGGGCCTTCTGACTTCTTCTGAGTGAAGTGTGCACAGAGTGGGAAACCCTCAGAATGCAAGCTAGCCACTGGCCATCATCTTGGAGTTGGCGGCAAGTGGGCAAGGTGGTGGGGGGCGGAATAACCACCAACAGTTGGCATGCTGTCTTTGTCATATGTGCCATAGGTTGTCAACCTGTATGTTAGAAAATGTACAAAGTAGTTAAAAGGCTTCAAGGGATCAAGATTACTCTTTTTTTTTTTTTGACAAACAATTAATGAGCACTGTGGTTGACAGGATAATGGTTCCCCAAATATTTCCACATCTGAATCTTCAGAACCTGTGAATATACCTTACACGGCCGAAGAGACTTTGCAGATATGATTAAATTAAGAATCTTATGAAAGGGAGATTATCCTGGTGGGCCCAGTGTGACACAAAGGACTGTATAAAGGGGTGGTGGGAGGATCAGAATCAGAGAAGGAGATGTGACAGTGGAAGCAGAGGTTGGAGTTATTGGGCCATGAGCCAAGTAATGCAAATGGACTCTAGAAGTAATAGGAAATTAATATAAGTGATTATTATCTATGCTAAGCCTTATCTGTGCTAAGCCTTTATATTTATTATTTTACTTTACCTTACAAACAGCATTTTGGATAGTTCTTATTGTTGTCCATTTCAAAGATGGTAAAACTGAAACTTGGAGTAATTATGGCTAGGGAGCTCACCTGTGGTCACATAAAAAGTAAGTAGCAAAGCCAGGTTTTGAACCAAGGCCTTTCCAATTGCTTAGCTGGAATTCCAAAATAAAGTTATAGTACTTCATATATGTGTATATGTATGTGTGCACATATATATATATATTAGAAAAGTGGGCTTTAAAAACATAAGCAAAAAAGCAAAATGGATTTTTTTAGGGAAGAAGGGCAAAATTTACTAAACTCAAGTTCCCTTGAGGTCAGGCAACCTCCTTTGATCTGGCAGATCCCACGCCTAGCACTTGGTAGACACTTCAGAGGTATCCGTTGAATTGTCAAACCGCCAGTATGTGCTATTTATTTGATGTATGCTGTGGCTTCTAAATTTATCCAGCTGAATATTTGCAGTCAGGCTTGGGTGGGAAGCCTCGGCAAGGTGACCAACTCTCACCACGAGTGTGTGTCTCCTGGCAGAACTTTTTGTGTATAGATTCACTTCCTGAGCTACCATGCAAATGGAGGGGATCTGTGAGCCCAAATAATTAAAAAGGCTGAGAATAATCAGAAATCATTTCTCCAAGGCTTTTGCATGCACATGAATATCTTTACCTCCTTATCAGATTGCTCTTAAAATGGCTTTGCATGGCTTGAATATATATCAGTTCATGTTCGGGAAAGTCACCAGGTACAGGGTGGATGTGACAGGAAAGCCAAGCTAGGGTGTAAATTGTGCTATTGATCGTACGCCAGCTAGATAATCCAGCTAAGGATAATTAAGAGTGGACGGACTGTTTCCAGGTTGCCCTGCCTTGTGTTGATTTGTGCAGGTATTTATGTTGGTTCTAACCTCTCCGGAGACCAGGTCTCATGACACACAAGGTTCCTCTGTACCACCCACACTAGCGCTCTGCTCCCTTTCTGGCCTTGCCTGACATATTCCAACACCTCTGCCCATCCTTGTTTGTGCTCACCAGTTTCTCTGCTGCTAGCACAAACTTCTCTGTCCCAGTATTTCTGGTATCTTCTGTCATGGCCATTATAAGCTGTTCCCTGGGGAGTTCTCTGACCTTCAGCAGCAGAGCCTGTGGGGAGCCACCAGGCTGGGCCCCACCCAGAACCCTTCTCCAAGTCATCTCACATTCTCCTTTCCTGCCTCTCATGATTGCTTTTGTGAAAATCAGAGCAAACGAATGTCTCTGCAGGGAATTCCCTGCTGTCAGAAGGCGTCCTCAGGCTGAGGCCTGGCATTCTGGTCCACTGGAGGAAGGGGTCACTTTCTGATCTTCTGCATCAGTACACGTCAGCATGGTTAAAATGTGGGGCTCTTTCCTGAAAAGGAGAGTTAGTTTAATGAATTAACTAATTAACCAAACAGTTTTTAGTGGGGAGTCCAAGGAAATTATCAGAAGATTTTGCACATGGTTGGGATTCCAAAATAATTTGTGTTAAAAGGGTGAGAGAGTTAGATCCTAAGAAAGGGAAGAAGTGGTCTGTCTTAGGATGGGGTCCTCAGGAAGCCAACTCTAAGATGAGGATGTGGGTGGAGACCAGGTGGTTTATTTGAGAGGTAGAGACCCCCGGGAGTACCACAGGGGAGTGGATGATGGGACAGGGAAGGGAAGACACACACTCCCAAGCCACTTACCTTGTGGGTGACTGGAACTCAGAGACAGTGAGGGCATAGGCTTCAGTTTGATCCTACTTGAGGGGCAGGGCAGCGGGGGCGATCTGATCTGCAACTGGTTGAGAGCTGCCTTTGGGGATACTAACTGTCCAGCACTTCCAGCCTGCTGGTGCTCAGGGGAAACATGTTCTCTGAGCCAGAAAAAGCCCCCAGACAGAAGTTGCAGGTGTTTGTAGCAAGAAACTCTTGACATGGATGGGAATCAGAGATGTGCTGAGGAGATATGGGCGGACTGACAGCAGCTGATACAGTGCCAGAGTCCTGGGGGCCATTTCAGATGCAAAACTTCCTCCTCCACAATGTTTTTCAAGCTTGCTCTTGATGCACCTCAAATAACCTAACTATTAATAAAGGGCTTTGCAGGCAGTGACTTAGTCTGTTTGGGCTGCTATAACAAAAATATCATTAACTGGGTGGCTTATAAACAACCAGCATTTATTTCTCACAATTCTGGAGGCTGAGAAATCCAAGGTCATGGCTCCTGCAGATTTGGTGTCTGGTGAGGGCCTGCTTACTCATAGATGGTGCCTTCTCACTGTGGCCTCACAGGGTGGAAGGCATGGGAGCTCTGTGGGGTCTCTTTTATAAGGGCACTAATCCTATTCATGATGGCTCCTCCCTCATGACCTAATCACCTTCCAAAGCCCCACCTCCTAGTACCATCACCTTGGGTATTAGGTTTTCAGCATATGAATTTGGGGGCTACATCCATTCAGTCTATAGCAGGCTGTAAGTGCACAGTTCATGCAAGTTGATGGATCCCATGAATGGGTGCCCTGTGGCAGAGGTTGGAGCTTCATCCCAAGCATGCCTATCACCCATTACTAAGAACAGTTTCCCGTGGGCCAGGCATGTACAGCCTCCACATGCACTTTCAACTTGTTCTAGAACCTGGGCTTTCTGAGAACGGAGACATTTCCTATTGCTGTGCTGCCTCAGCTTAGCCCATAGTTTGCAGGTAATATATTTCAGTAACATTTAGAAAAATTTACTGCACAGCTTGTTCTACACACAAAAGCTAAATGTTAATGCAGTGTTTTACTAACTGTGCTAAAATCAGCTAGCCAGCTGGTGAATTACCCAGAGGCCCTTTACTGTTGAGACTCACATGGGGTTTTGTAGCCAGCCTGAATGTCATTTATGTAAAATCGCAGTGGTGATGTCAGGCGGGTGCTCTTCAGCTTTCCAGCTGGACGGGGCAGATTCGATATTTACACAGGTTTTTCTCTTAACCCCTGCCATGCCCCCTTTCTCTAATGCTGCCCGGTGGATGTGCTTGCCACGTGGAGGGCCCAGGGCATGGCAGAGCCACACCAGGGTGCCAGGCAGAGAGCATTCCTGTTCCCTGGGTCCCCCATTAGCAGAAGGAGCCACAGATGAAGGGTGAAAGCGAGAAGCCAAACTTTGCCACTCAGTCTGTCTGGCTCCTGGTTTGAAGGCAGAATAGTGCCAGGATCGATACTAGTGTGGCCGTCAGCACCAGGGAATCAGTCTGTTTGGTGGACTCTAACATTGCACTGGACCCCTGGGTTTGGGTTTTGCCTTCAGGGTTATTTCCTGCCCTGGTTCACCCCGTGTTTTTTTTCAGCAGGCCATTTTACTCTCTCAGATCTCTGGTTTGCTTATTGCTAGAACATGCAGTGAATATATTTTACTTTTTAGCCTACGTTGGAACTGGAATGCACATTCATTCATGTATCCATTCATTTAGTATTCCTTGCATACCTACTCTTGTAGATGCTGGGAAGGGAGCTTGCAACTGAAAGAGTTCTGGCTAATTCTCCCAGCAATATCCTGACCCAGGTTGGAGGAATTTGGAGGCCGTGCTTCATGACTTCACTAGTAATGGCTGAATCAGGGGCGAACAGTTTGGTCCTGTTGCCAGGTGGCAGTCTTTTTAAAGAATTTAAGTTCACTATTGCTTCCTTGAGGAATAGGGGAATCCTTATCTCTGGAAAGGTGAAATCTTATATTTGATATCAAGGGGGTTCTTGTTTCTTTCTTTTCTTTATCACACATTAAGATCCAGAGTTTGACCTGCTAGTTGAAACATTATTCTTACAATGACAAATCTTGCTTACAATCTCAAATTATTCTAACATGCTCACTGACCTGGTTTCAGGAGTTGTCATCTTCTGGTTTATATTCTGTGCTGGCTTCCAGAGCTGTCTACCAATGGAAATGAACACAAGTGGATTGTAAACAGGAAGGAGATCTAAATGTGCATCCTGAGATGCTGAGTGGGTGTGAGCTTAATACAGTGCAAAACAAGACGCACTATATAGAACACACTCCTCTGCATTTGGAAGCTGCGTAATTTCATACTCATTTGTCTTAATAGTAGAATGTTTGGCAATTTCATTTTGCCTCTACCTTCCCAGAGGGGAACAATTTAAACAATGCATTTCTTTCTGGTATTCGTGTCATCACAATGAAAATCTTTCCATGGCAGCTCAGCAGTGGGGAACTGCTGTAGTTTGCCCATTATTTGTTCTCTTTCTCTTCCTCTAACTCGCATTTCTCCCTCTTTGATTTGGAAAACTTGGTTTATTCAAGAAACAAAGCTGGAAATAAAACCAGCTGTGGTGGGCAGTGGTTAGGGAAGGTTGAGGCTGTGGAAGAGAGGCAGAAAGAGGGGCTTGTGGTGGAAGTGGAAATGCCTATGCTCTCCCTGGGTGAGGGGCCAGTCAGATTGTACTGTGATGAGGGTTTATATCTGAATTCATGTTACTGGGGGAGTAGGGATGTGTTATCACAGGATTTTACTGTTATTATTATTGTTATTACTATTATTATTCCTTCAATTCATGGAGCTACCAGGAGAGGTCGACAGACAACCCATGCTTGAGGAGGAGGTGAGAGAAGCTGCTATAGTATCTGTCAGATGACTGTGTGTGTGTGAGAGAGAGAGAAACTTCTGTTTTGATATTGGCAAAGTGGTTAGATAATCTGTAATTGATAAACATAATAGAGGAATGTAGCTGAGAACAAGAGTAAATGAAATAAAGTACCTAGCTACAAGTTAAGTACTTTTCTTGTATAGTGCAATGCTATCTATTACTGTTACTCTTACAGTCTTCCTTTGTCATATTAACCAGCTAGTCTTCCAGCATTACTCAGGAGACTCACTAGCCATCTTTAAATAAATAATTTAATCTCTGCTGCAGCTCATCGTGGAACATCTTCTTAGAGTTGTCTGGGTTAGAAACATTATAAATCAGTGCTTGCAGATCACAGAATCCAATTAAGGACTCAAAGTTGAAATCAACCTTTTTCAGGTGTCTGTCTCTCTTCTCATTGGGAGGCCCACGGGTATCTTGTCAGGCCTCTGTTTTGCCTGGTCTAGAGGCTGAGTACTTCTCTCATGGAGAAGGAGCTCTGATGGGCAACTCAGTATGATTTCCCATACACTATTCAGCATGTATTTTATCAGGCAATTCAAAATATATCTTCCAAATCTGATGAAAATCCATTCAATCATTTCCACATGATGTGGCAACAGTCAGACAGAAACGTGATTTTATTTATTTATATGAGGAAGTTTTGACTTTTACTCTGTGCTTTGTGTATTCAGAGCTTTCCGATAGCTGCTTACAACCGAAACAGAAAGAAGGAGCAGTACTTCTGGAGCTCAGCATTTCTCAGCTTTCAGAGCAATGCTAAGATCTTTTCAGTACGGCTCTAAGAACCAGCTGGCAGGATATTTCCAGGTCAAGTGCTACTTGATAGTTTCTTTGAATTCTTGGCTATCAACATTTGAAGTGTCTTCAATTTATGTGTCCTGCAGCCCCAAACCCATCCTTTACATCTTGGCTGTGGGAGGCAGAAGTGAGGAAGGTTAGATATTGCTTCATTCCTAAACATTGAGTAGAAAGAAGGTGGTTATTGTATGTGGACAAGTGTTCAGGTCGGGGTGGCAGTAAGGTATGCAAGTAGACAGTCATACCTGCTTCTCTTTCATTTAGAAAGTGTGGTAGGAAAATCCATTGAGATATTAAACCATGCTTTGTTCTTGCTATATTTTTGCCTCTTGGGTTCCAAGAAGGTTTGCTAGCCAGATCATTTCCCCTGTCTTGGGGAGATTTATGTCACAGGGCTAAGTACCCCACAGTGCTCCACTTCCCTTTCTGGCTTTTGTTTTCAAAAGCCACAGCATGGAGTGTTAGGGATTTTGCATTTTCTTCCACTGCTGATTATGAAAAATTTCAAACATATGGCAGAGTTGAAAGAATTTTACAGTGAATACCCATTACCCACCATCTAGATTTACCATTAGCATTCTACCATACTTGCTTTTTATTACCATCATCCATCCTTCTATCCACTCAGAAAGCTGCATATCTTTTTTGAAGCAGATGGTAAAAGAGCATCAAGAAAAGAGAGAAAGCTCTTAAAGACTGGAAAGAGGGTGATAGTTTGGTGCTTCAGGGGTGATAGAGGCCCATGTCTCTGGCTTTCTGGCTTTCACAGTGCCTGAGAGGTGGAAGACCTAAGACGGGCATGTCTAGGAGGTGAGCAATTAGGTCCCCAGGCACTGAGGTGCCCAAGAAGGGCACAGACATGGTAGATCTGCATTCCAGGAACTGTGGAGGCTCCAGCATTGGTGATAGTGAACTTGAATTGAAGACCAGCAGGCTTTCCCTGACCTTGGAGTCCTCCATCAAATCCCTGGAGGCATTTGAGCAACTTCCAGGAGTCAGGGAGAGGTTAAATCCCTAATGGTTGAGTTAGTTTTTTTTTTTCAGTCCAGTGGGAATGGGAGCTCAGTGTTTGATGCGATTTGATTTCTGAAAAATAATGTACTTTTATTTGCACGGCTGGGTTGGTAGAGTCAAATTCACTCCTGTTATAAACCTACTTGTATATGAGAACTTTAGTGATATTTTTGAACAATTAAATGATACAGGGGGAAAAAGGATTCTTGCAGATGTTTTCTTCACCTTTCTGGTTAAGTAGTGGTTCAAACATCTTAAGAATTGAGGGAAGGGTCTCTGAGAGTACTATCTGCTTCTACTTACTTAATTCAGAACTAGTCACTTAAGTTCAGTCACCAGTTTAATGTTCCCTTTTAACCAGGGCAATTATTTTTTTCATTATCAATCTGCAGCCTCCACTTAAGGGGGATGGGAGGTAGATTTCAAAGTAGCAGTAGGAGGGGTGCATCAAAACAAGAACCAATAATGAGCAGTGATTACTTTCCAGATTTCCACTGGATAAAGGATGTCAAATTAAATGTTTCTTCACAAAGAGTGGAAATTATATCAATTTTCATTCTTTGGTACCACTCTCCTGTTTAGGAAGCAATTCTATTCAAAGAAACTGTCCCTTTAGAATAAAGCATTTTGTGTCAAATTCCAGTGTTCAGCACAATTTTTCAGTTATACATGAACATATATATATTCATTGTCACATTTTTTTTCACTGTGAGCTACCATAAGATCTTGTATATATTTCCCTGTGCTATACAGTATAATGTTGTTTATCTATTCTACATTTTGAAATCCACATTGTAAAATGACTATAACTCAATAAAAAATGTTAAAAAAAAAAGAAGTTAGAATAAAGCATTTTAGGCTCCCTTTTGTCCTAAGCCCCAAATACATGTTTGACTGCAAGGTGTGATATGAAGGCTGTATGGATTAGAGGGTCTTTTCACATCTAGGCATGCTACTTGAATCATATTGTTACAAAGCCAGAGGAGACAGTTTTTGGTGGCTCAGCCAAGCATCTCTGGTCTATGTCCCATAATAAATCACACGTTGAGGGGCCTGATGCTTTAGCTCATGGCCTTGGATTTCAATCTGCTTGCTCCCCCATTTCCTTTCCCAGCCCCTGTCTTTCCATAAAGGGATAATATCAGCTTAAGAGGCAGCCCCACCGTTGGCCTGTGTGGGGCTGCTCTGTCGTGTGTGAGTAGATTTTTGAGGTGTATTTTAGAAGATAAGGAAGGATTGGGCAAGAAGATGTGTTAACTGTGTTGGGTATAGATTCCTAGAGGAGGCCAAGAAAGGGTCTGCTTCATGATCCATTATGGTTACTGAGCAGCTACCATGATAAATACCCAGCATAGCATTGCACAATATGCTTCTGCATACAGAGAAGAGTAGTAGGAATTGTTGTGTGCAAGGAGAGAAAAGTGGGTTTTGTCTGCCCAGCCTAAAGAACCTTGAAGTATCATTCAGTTGTCTGCAGTAGAGAAAGATAACATTAAGGAAGGTGGTCATGAACTGTTTTGAACGACCAGTAGTCCAGTAGCTTCTGTCAACTGTTTAATGGACATCCTTCAACCTTTCTTCTGTGCTTGCTAACCAGCAAACACAGGTATACTATGGCAAATTCCCTTGGCACTTACCAATTCTGTACATGCTGGATGGACTTCTAACTATCAGCAAGTGTGGATCGCTATTTGAGGATTTTCTTCAACCACGGGAGCATGGTCTGTCTGCGTGTGAGACAAGTGGCAGTACAAAGGACTCAACATGCCCCAGGAGCAGCCCTCAACCAATAACTGATGAGCATTGGCACATAATCTCCCTACTTCCTTACCTCTCAGTTGGGATAACTCAGGGTATGTTCTGCGGTTCCCCAGAGGGCCCCGGAGGAATTATGCTCCAGTTGCCCATAGTGTTAACTTGCTTGGTAACACTTTTTTTAATTGGCTTTCTTCCCTTCCCTGTCTCACATCTTCATTCCCCTGCTGGTGTTTCCTGGGATGACCTCCCAGATAAACTGCTTGCACTTGAATCCTGGTCTCATGGTTTGCACACTAGAATATATCTGTGTAAATATGTTTTGCCACTTACTGGAGTGTTGGAGATCTCATGACAGTACATATAGATGTATCTCATTATTTTTAGCATTTCACAGTATGGATACACCCTATTTTATTAACCATGTTCTGTGGATGAAAATTTAGTTTTATTTTTCCTGTTTTTCCCCCTACTCTCATTAACAATGAACTCCTGTTAAGATCCAGTTTGCATTGAGTCCGTTGTAATGTTGGAACCAAAAAAATGCTTTAGGAATCCTTCTGGAAGATTATGGTGATAAACTTTAGCACATGTGCTTGAGGATCAGGAATTGTTATGGGGATAGTAGCATCATTTGCTGGGGGTAACAGTGATGTCTGCGTAACTTACTCCCCTAGGTTCCATGGGTAGAACCATTTGTTCATTAGGTGCCTATGTGTCCCAAATTCAGGTTCTGAAGGGAAGGAAAAGCTCAACCATAATTGTTCTGTGAATCTAGGAAAGCCAAAGGGAGTGAGGGTAGAGCTTAGGAAACTTACAACCAGGGTGACTGTCTCATATTGTGGAAGAATAGAAGGCATGAGATTATGTGGGCTTCCCTGTCTTATCTTTGAGATTCTCTGTCTTTGAACACCTTTGAATTTAAGGGCATCAGATTTGGAGCTGGGCTTAAGTTCCTGCTTGACTAGTTAATTGAAAGGGCCCTTATATGATCATGTGTAGCTACCTTCCTATTTTACATATGTGGAAACTGAGGCCCAGAGCAATTAATGTCATTGCCCAAGGTCACACAGTGAGATGATGAGTTCTATGGAACTGGGGACATTTTTAATCAGGAATGTTCTTAGTTTGTCTTGAAGGGCATTTGGGTCATCTATGGGAAGATGATTCTAGATGTAAACTCTGATACGCATTGAGATGGAATTATTTTCCCCGGAGTTGTAAAAAGGAAGAAAACACCACAATGAAATACGCTGGGCATTTTAGATGCCATAGCCCTTTCTAGAAACAGGAGGTCAGACCAGATCAATTAATTGACAGGGTTTTTTTGAACATCTGCTACAGGTGAAGGATGCAGAGGAGGTCATACATGGTCTCTGCCCTCCTGAAGCTTATGGTCTACTTGGTAGCACAAGGTGTTGCCACCAAAGTGAGTGAGTGCTCAGAAGGCTGCAGACAGGGCTGACTTATCCATTAGGCACAGCAGGCACAGTGCCTGGGGCCCATCATACTTTTAGGGGTCCATGAAAATGTTTTAATTTATTATTATTTTTAATGGAGATACTGGGGATTGAACCCAGGATCTCGTGCACGCTAAGCATGTGCTCTACTGCTGAGCTGTACCCATCCCCCAATTTTTTTTTTTAAATCAGAAGGAGAAAAAAAAGAACTTTCAGGTCAAGGAATATGTTTGAATATCTAATATATCTACATTCATCTTTATAACAATGAAGTCATAAAATATCATTTTTAATATTTTTGCATGAAGAAAGGAGCCCACAAAGCCAAAAGTATCTAGGGCCACAGACATCAAATTCTGGCCCTGGCTCCACGTTTTCACTTGGTAAATACCAAATGAGAATTAATATATTAATTTGCTTGGGCTGCCATAAAAAGAACCACAAACTGGATGGCTTAAACAACAGAAATGTATTATCTCACAGTTCTGGAAGCCAGAAGTCTGAGATCAAAATGTCAGCAGCAGTGGCTCCTTCAGAGGGCTGTGAGGGAAGCATCTGTTCCTGGCTTCTCTCTCCTTGACTTCTAAGATGGCCATCTTCTTCCTGTGTCTTCACATCATCTTCCCTCTATGCAAGTCTCTTTTTCTTTGCCTGGTATTCTCTTTATAAAGATACCAGTCATATTGGATTAGAACTCACCCTAATGACATCATTTTAACCAATTACATCTGCAACTACCCTGTTTCCAAATAAGGTCACATTCTGAGATACTGGGGGGATTAGGACTTTGACATATGAATTTGGAGGGGCACAGTTCAGCTCATAAAAGGTAGTGACAATAACTTCCTGAGCTGGGGAGGGGCCAGGGTAGAGAGCATGGAAGCTGAGGGACAGAAGAGGGGGGCTTGGGTCACTCTCAAAGGATGGGGTGAGGAGAGGAAGAGAGAGAAGATATCAGATGTGCAGAAAGAGGCAAGGCAGAAACTGCATGAGCAAAGAGTTGCAGATGGCAATGTAGAACATAAACCTGGGAGGCGCAGAGGAGGCCAGTTTATCAGGTGTTAGGGGAGTAGCAAAGGGATGTTTGGGAAAGGAGCTGTGTGTTTGTCCTGGAAAACCTTGAACAAAGGCTAAAAGGGAACACTAATGATGCTATGATTTCTGAGAGTCTCTTCCAGTTTAATTATTGCTACCCTTTCCTCTCTTGTCTACCTAAACTAACCAGCTTGGGGAGATTTAAGAACCCAAAGGCACATTCTTGTTTTAAAGGCTGTTGATCTGTGGTACAAATGTTCTCATCTCTTTTCTGATTTTTAGGTAACACCTAAGGGAGACAACTTTATTTTTTATTTCCATATACTCATTGCATTTTTTCTAAAATTACCCGAACTTACAGAAAACAATAGAGGCGCCAAAGTGTTGAAAAGAGAGTTTGCCTTTTACTGAAAACCTTGAACTATTAATCTGTGTGTGTTATTTAACTGGCATAAATTTTCTATATTAAGGGCATAGTGAGAGGGAATAGAAACCTTAGTCTGTCTCAGCTTTCAAATAAAACTTAGTCCCTTTGGAAAAACATCTGGGACTAATGAGGATGCTAAAACTGTTAACTCACACACACCAGTTTTATTTGCTCTTTCATGATCAAAATTTTCCCCTTACAGTTGCCCAGATCCACACATATATTACTCAGGATCTGATGTAGCATGGGCACCATTTGTGGCCACATCCTCTGAAAACCACTTTAAGTGGGTTTCCAGAGTCCTTAAAAATAGGCTGGATTCTGGCAAAGCTTACAAATACAGGAGGGAAAAGCTCGACAACTTAGCTTCTTGAAAATGGTTTTAATTGTAGCCATCTCTTCCTACTTTTACTTCCTTACAGATCTCAGGATATTAGTAGAGCTAGTATTATGAATTCCCTCTTTTTTTTAAAAAAAATAGATTCAAATTGACCAACTGATTTAAATTCTTTAACTACAAAAATCTTGTCTTCTGTACTGTTCTGATCTCTTAAAGGTGCTTAGTTTTGTGTTTTCTGGATTCAGCAAACGACTTTGTGGTGCTGATTGAACCTCCCCACACAGCGACTGGACCACTCCTTAATTATTTCAACTGTGACTCCTCTGACACCTCTGAGCAGTAGTGTGCTTCCCATCCAGTGGTGACATTAGAGCATGTTGCTTCTAAATGGCTGTCAAGCACGTTGCCATGGCAATGGAGCTCTGCTGGTCAGCTGGAGTGGAAGTTCTTCAGTTTTCACCAGCAGTGACTCTCAGACTTGGTGTGCCACAGAAACAATCATCTGGGTGCTTGTTAGAAATGCTCACTCCCAGACCCTACCCTGAAGTATTCTGATTCAGGAAGTGTTGGGATGAACCTGTGTTTATAGCCATCTTTCCAGGTGATGACTATTCAGGTGGCCCCCAACCTCATCATCAGAAAGTCTGTGTACAGCACCCAGATATAGTTGGAGTTATTCCCCTTAAAGAGTGCTGATCTTTGTCTCTATTGGGTCAATGTCCAGGACTGCCCCCTCCTGGAAGTTGCCGAAGAATTTGCATTCTGCCTTTTGCAAGATCTTTATATATGAGTGTTTGCCACGCATATGCTTTGTGTTTACTTAGCTTTTTCTGGGTAAGATTCTCCAGCTCTAAAAGCAAGGTCATCTGTTAGTAATTCTCTGCTTCAATTGGCAAGTGACCTACCAGGGACATGCAGTTGAAATTAGCATATGCATTCTTCGAGGTTTACAGTTTCCTTCTGCCTGGGACTTCTGGGATAGCTTATTATGATGTGTGTATGGGGAGGGGAGGTAAATGGAGGCGCTTATGAAACCTCTTTGAAAAGACCAGCACATCATCTGCATGAAAAAGCAACTCCTGGGGGCTGGACTAGCAGAGTGTTCAGGAATTTGGGGTTTCTCTTGATCCATTCTGAACCTGAGATTTTTCAGTGGATGAGGATCAAGCATGTTGATATATGAGAATGGAAATAATAAATTCTTTGTTGAAAGCAGTGATCAGTATCTTTGCCACGGGTGCCATCCACCCCAGTGTCTGGGTGCTTTAGTTGTCTTTACTTGGTTACTTTGCGAACTTCTAGAGGGGAAGAGATCAGCTACCTATGAAAGGGGTGACAGTGAGATGGATGTATAGTTGTAGTGTCAGCATTGACTTAGAGCAGTAGGTGAGCTTCTCAACCCCTACCAGTGTGGAAAACCTATTCCAGCCTCTTCAGATAGATGGAGGAATATCTACCTATCCATCAATTAATTTGTTAACCTCTCAGCTTCTCAAAGGCTATCCTAGATGATCCTTTCTTCTGTTTAACAATTGTACATAAGTTCAACTGTATTTATTCAATGTGCATATATTGAAAGCACCAGCCTTATCCTGGGCATTGTGCTAGCTGAAATAGAGATGAAAAAACAATCCTCTCTTGAAAATGTTTGAGTCCATTTCCCCTCCACCCCAATGAGGTGGTCAGACAAGACTTCACAGGGCATATGCCAAAGTGTTCTCACTCATAAATCTCTCTTCCAGGCTGAACAAGTTCAGATGTCTTTAATTTTTCCCTTTTGGTCTGGGTTTTTAATTTTTCCAACCCTTATTGTTTTGAAACAAGTTTGCTGTAAACCAGGCAGATTTTTGCCTGGAAAATACATTGCTACTTGGAAATGACTTCGACAGTCACACAACACAGGTGGATAGTGTGGAGGAGAAGAGGTGGGGCCAGACAGATTTAGGTTCAAATCTCATCTTGGCCAATTAGTAGGTATTGGAAGCTGGATGTGTTTCTTAGTATCTGAGACTCAGTTTCTTCTTCTGTGACAGGGACTAGCTCCTTGAGGAGGTCGTTGTGATGACTAAATGAGCTACTCAGTATAAAGCACCTGGCACATAAATGTCAGTTTCTTTTCTCAGCTTTCCTGCTACCCAAAATAAGTACATTTTAAGATGGAAATGCATTAAGGGAAGGCTGGATGTCAAGAGGAGAAGACGAGGGAGTTTTGGTCTTAAATGACGTTGATCTTTGGTTATTTATGGAGTTATCTTTTGGTTCTGAGAAGATTTCAAATTAGGCTTCTAAACAGTATTGGCTGTTATAGCTAGAAATAAAGCCAATCTCTTTCTGTTGTCCTGCCCACTCATCTTCCAGCCCCCCGAAATCCTTTCTTTGAAATAAAATATTGTGGAAATAAGGTAGTTGGCTAACTGCAGTCTTTAAAGCTATAATGGCTGACTATGCATTGCTTCTTATTTAGGACTGCATCTAATCACCTGGGAGCTTTTTAGAACTATACATTCTGGTTCCATGCCAGCCCTAGTAAATCCATACTCTGGGCATGGAGAGCTGGCATGGGAAAGGTCCCCCAGGTGATCCAATAATAACCATTGCTTTAGGGCAGTGTTTGCAAACTTGAGTGTGCTTCAGAATCACCTAGAGGGCGTGGCTGTAATCCCATCCCACCCCACCCCACCCCACCCCAGCCTCTGATTCTGTAGGTGGGGCCAGAGAATCTGCATTTCTAATAGGGTGATGCTAATGTTGCAGGCCTGGGGCTCACTCTTTGAGCACCGCTGATTTAAGGTTTCTTGTTATATGAATACAGTGGGGGCTCAATGGCAACGTCAGCAGTCCTAAACCATTACTGTACTTTCTGACCCAAAGTGTAAAGTGTAGGGAAGAAGATACAAATGTATGCCTTTTAAGGAAATTGAAGGAAAACAATTGTCAAAAACCATGGATGGTAAGGTTAAGAGGTGGAGATTACTGTCTTGACTAATGTGGATATTTTTGTTACTGAATGAGACTGACTCCAGCGGTTTGCAGGAAAACCGGTCTTCTCACCTTGCCAGTGAAGGTGGGTTATGGACAAGAGGTCTGCCACATCTGGAAAGGTGCACAGCCTTTTGGGACCTCAGTTCCTAACCTTCCAATTGACTGTGAAGAGATTAGGCACGGAATTTGACCAAAAAAAAAAAAAAAAAAAAAAAAAAAAAAAAAAAACCACACACACACACAAGAAAACACAGGCCCAGATTCCCACTTATGGTGGCAATGTGGGATGAGGTTCCCCCCTGTCCTGTGCATGGTTTTTTTCCTTAAAGATTTTATTTTTTAGAGCAGTTTTAAGTTCACGGCAAAATTGAATAGAACATACAGAGATTTCCGATATACCCCTTGCCCTCACACATACTTGACTTCCCCTATTACCAACATCCCCCAGCAGAGTGGGACATTTGTTACAATCAGTGATCCTACCCGGACACATCACTCAGTGTCCATGGTTTACACCAGATTTTTTTTCTTGGTGTTGTACATTTTGTGGGTTTTCACAAATGTATAATGACCTGTATCCACCATTTGAGTATCATACAGAGTATTTTCACCACCTAAAAATCCTCTGTACTTTGCCTATTCATCCCTCCATGGGGTTTTTAAGAGTGAAAATAGAGTTTCAGAGCACAGCAAACAAAAATGACAGATTTCTTTCTGTTCCAAAAAAAGCAGAAAAGAGTACAGAAAGCAATATTTTGAATTATGAGAGGTAAAAGTATGAAACAACATATAGTTTTATTTTCAATGTTTTAATCATGTCTCTATGGAAGTCCACAACCTGAGCCTTCTAGCATCAGTCAAATGGAAATGTGATTCCCAGGGTTGCCATGTCTGCAGAAGGGTTAGGTTTCTTTATGTAAAATATTATCTTTCTCCTTGGGAGAGATCTTCAAACAATTCCTCAAAATATGGATTTTTAATGGAGGTTGAAAGATAATGCCATAATTTTCACATTGATGAAAGTTAAGACTATAGAGTTTTCAGAACATATTTAAGAAGTGGATGGAATTTTGAGTGCTGTTGAGTGCTGTACAAAGAGAGAATAAAAGAATCTGGGGGCTGGTATTCTACTATCTCACAGGAAGTAGAAATATGAAGAACTAGCAGTGTCTGAAAATTATGTAGCTTGGTCAGTTTGATTATCAGTGGGTGGATTATTCAGTTTGTTGATTATCTTCAACAAAATTTTAATCCCAGTATGGCTTCTTCAGCTTGCTTTGCCTGTAATTAGTTAGCATGTGCTTGGGGAATGCCGCAAACTCTAGTATTAGCTCCAGGAAAACATAATCACCAAGGTAAATCTGCAGCTGCTGCAAGAATGAATGTGTCCCAAAGCCAGATGCCACTGGGTTTTCTTTTGGATGTGGTTTGGGATTATTCAGGCTATAAAAATGCAGATAATCAGGAATGGAGTGAAATTTTCCCTTCCAGCATGTAGGACTTCCTCCTTGTCATCTTTCCACAGTCTTGCTTTCACTGGGCTACCTTCCTGCTCAAAACCTACCCAAGCTTCCTGATCTGGGAGGTAGAGCACTGGCATTTACATGTAGGTATGGGACAAACACCGTGAACCACACTGGGCTTCCCTCATTGGGTTATTGTTAATTGGTACTGTAAATTTCAGGCGAAGTCTCCAAATGCCCCCTATGGTCACAGGCAAAGACTACTCTGTCCTTAGGAAATTGTGTACATATGAGTCGCAGAAGGTAGTAGTGGAGGGTGATATTGAAGTTCATCTAAAAATAAAATGTTATTTTTCAGAGGAACCACTGCAAATTTAAATGGAAATTCCCCAGGAAAACAAAAGACCCAAATTTCCTCAGGGTTCCTCCCCTCTTTAGTCAGGATTAGCTTTGGCTGCCTGTGACAGAACACCCAAAATAACAGAGAGTAAAAAAATCAGAGTGAAAAAATACAAGTTCAAGGTCCATTTCTCTCCTAAGTAGGAGGCAGTTTTATGAAGTTATCACAGTCATGGGCTCCTGCCAGCTTGGTACTCAGCTATGCTCAATGGGTGGTTTTCACCAAAATGGCTGTTCAAGCTCTAGTCATCACATCCACCTCTTAGCTGGCTGGAAAGCAGAAGGGTCAAAGAAGGGTATGTCCTTTCCCTCTAAGGACCAATCCTGGAAGTTTCTCAGGACTGTTCACCTTACATCCCATTGGCCGGAAGACTTAGTCATGCGATCATATCAGTGAGGCTGAGCCTTTATTCTGGATGGTCTGTACCCAGCTAAAAATGGAGGATTCTGTTACTAAGAACAAAGAGGAGAATGGATATCTAGAGATAATTAACAGTCCCTGTCACACACTGCTTGTCTTTTATTAAGAGCAAAGCAAACAGACCTCCAGCAGGGATGGTCTTATATTACAGGTTGTCTTTGTGTTTCGGAGGAAGGGAAAATCTGTTCTCTTTCATTGTCTCTCACCAAGTCCTCTCCAAATCCCCTTTCTTCTGCCCTCCTTTCCCAGGACCCTGAACTCAAGAAGAGGCTGTGGGCCTAGACCACTTTGTTGACTTATCAGGAAAAATTGTGAAAGTCTTTGAAATGGGAAAAAATGAAAAAAATGTGTGTCTTGTCTAGTGTACCTTTCATGGTTATCTCCACCACTCATTGTCTTTGAGCTTTTTTACAACTCTGTAAATTGCTGAAAACTGATAATAATGCAAATTACTTTTCCCATAGAAATGCAAATTAGTTGTGTCTGGTGGAATGCAATTGATTTTTGACTCATTTTGCATATGTTTGTAATTTCATTTCAGCATCCCTTATCTGCCTGCATATGTGTGGTACTTTGAATTCTCCTTGGAACAGGTTGTAATATCTTACTGGTTCCCTCATTAATTAATGAGTTAAATAAAATCTTTGACATGTGTTCATTTTGTATCTGTAAGAGAGTCATGTTTATACCTTCTTTTCAAAATTACCCTTTAATAGATTCTTAGGCCTGGTTCTGTGCTAGTGTATTCTGATGTTCCTGATCCTCTTCACCCTCCACCAAACCTATTCCTTCAGGGTCTTTCATGCACTCTCTTGTACTTTGAGAAAACAACTTGAAAGGCAATGTCAACAATAATAGTAATGGCAACACCATTTGCTGAGTGCTGCCTGGCCAGACACGTTACACACCTGACCCACTGAACCTTCCTAACCCCACCTTGTTGTAATGGAGGTGATTATACTCATTTTACAAGTGTGAAAACAGGTTTGGTGTGGTTTCCAAATTCGCATATCTGGAAAGTGGCATAGACTGGATCTGAGCTCAGGTCCAATTCCCAAGCCCATATCTAATTTCCAATTTTCTGGGCGCAAGAGTTAATGGCTGTTGTGGCCATTATGCCATCTCTTTCTGGGACATTCACACATTAACAGAGAATTTTGAGACCTAAACTTTAACCCCAAAAGATGAATCCCTAATAGTGGGACTTCAGATTCTTTTGGTGCTGTTGGTGCTGAGATGCTTCTTTAGGGGGTAAGTTCAATCATCATGTACATTGTTCTTTGCCTGTTTAGCTTATGAGTCAAGCTAGCTCTGCCCTGAGAACAATGACTATCAGGGATAGTGGAAAGAGCTCTGGGGACTAGAGACCTGACTTGGAGTCCCAGCTCTCCTACTGACTAGCTATGGGACATACAGAAATAGGGCCAGGAATGTCTTTGTTGTTCATGACTCATCTCGTTGATAAAGAAATTGAGGGCCAAGGAAATGGCTGTGATTTTTCAGGGGGATCTGCTTGCTGAGACAGCACGTAGCTTGGGAAGGATTTAAGGGCAGTGATGAGGATGCAAAGGGAGAGAGCCAAGGAAGTGGAGAGTGTGTCAGAGTTGAACTTGGAAGACTGAGGTGTAGGGCTGACTCTGCTGTGTAATGTTGGATATGCTACCTTGGCTCTTTTCACCCAAGGGGTTTCATCTTTAAAATCAGGGATATATGGTTTCCAGGATCTTTCTAGCACTAAAAATCTTTAATTCTCTGAAGTGAATGCATTGCAGAGTTTATTATTGTTGACTGTATTCTTATTACCTGCGAAGAAAAGCCAGGTATCTCCTTTTTTCCACCACCTTAGTACTTGGAGTTTTCACATAATTACCTTATTTCCTTCTTTTAATGATTTTTGAATTAATTCAGGAGAGTTTTCCATATATGTTTTAGAGATGAAGAAACAGGCTGAGAGAGGTTCAGCAATCTACCCAAATGCCATGTTTGACTTCCAGGGCCCCTACAAGTGGATTTTCGGAGGGAGGAGCTCCTACCTAGACAAGTTGGCATGTCAGAGGACTTGGGGCCTTAGGGAAGTGCCAAGTCCTCAACACTATGATGAGAATGAAGCATGCCTTCTAAATGTAGTTTTAGTAACTTGCAAGTTAAAACACTTGAAAAAGCTATTTGAAGGACTTCTCCAGCTAGGAAGGTCATAGTTGGCTTCATCTTAAAAATGGCAATATACCTGCCTTGCAAGGATGTTGTGAGGACTCAATGAGATAATGCAGACAAAACATCTCAGACCCTGTGGGACACACATTGGACACACCCAAAGATTAGCTTTCTAGAGTTATTACTCTAAATTAGGTATTATTCTTAGTATTGTTGTATTGTAGGTACTACTTTTCAGACATCTTGAAAGAGATCTGCTTATGATACCTATCAATGAGGCTGCCTTTGTCAATAGGCATTCAGTTCCAGCACTCTGTATCAATACAATAGCCCTATAAATATAACTCACTTATCTCTAATTTAAAATCAAATAAAACTCCTCTGGAGGAAAACAATCACCAAATAGCATAGAGAATACAAACACAGTGATCGACTTGGGCAAGAGGCGCATCTGTCTCTTTAATTTAAGCTGTTGGGTTTGATGGAGTGTTTTCAACCTGCAGGACTTCCCAGAACCATAGAGTTTTTTTAAACTACTTTTCTTTTTTTAGCATAAAACTAATACATTCACACAGTAAATATGTCAAGCAGACTAGGACTTTATAGAATGAAAACTGCTGTGTAGACTATTTTTTCTTTAATCCTCACCCTACCCTTCAGAAATAATCCTTTTAGTCATTTTTGGAATCCGTCTAAAATTTTTGGATGCACATATAAGTATGTTTATCTCTATATCTCCTTTGAAAAAAATACTAATAGAATCATATTGTTCCATGCCTTGTTTTTTCTCTTAATAATGGATCATGAAGATTATTCTATATCAGCTCATCTTTACACATTTTGTTCTTTGAAACAATGACATAGTATTACAGGTATGAATATACCATAATTTATTTAATCTGTCCCTTCTTGTTGGCTACCTAGGTTAGTTCCCCTTTTTCTTCAAGTACAAACCATACAAGCAATGAATAGCCCAATAATGTATTTGCACAGTTGTGGGGGTATCACTAGGGTTGTATGTGGACTCACATTGGGCTGCCAATCATTATGGGATGTGTTGGGAGCTTGAAGGTGCCAAAAGGACCAACTGTAACTCTTTACCATGATGTTTACACCTTGACCAAAAGCAGTGACTAATGGAAAGAATATTAAAGATCACTTCACTCATCTTATTAACATGCAAATATTTATCAGGCTCTCTTCCCCAAATGGACTATCTCGTTAAGCCAGTATGGGTTACAACATTACAGTAAAACAAAAGAAGGGATTTGAAAGGGCTCTTGTAAAGTCAAAAGTGCTATCTAGGTGCCAGTTCTATTCTGATCAGCATTATGGTACTGGTTACTAGAGTGTTCTACTGAGGTAGGGCTCACCACAACCCAAAGCCAAGTCCTCTTTGCTCCATTCCTCTCCCTCAACCTTATCAATTTTTTATTGAATATGCTGTTTCTCCTTCACAGTTCATCCGGTTCCTT